>NC_134092.1:120933277-121240063 GCF_000715075.1 Nicotiana tabacum | reverse complement strand
AGCTGCAACACGAAAAGTTCCAGCATACTATACTGGAGATTGGTGCACCTGTATATGCACTTCCAGCATATTATGCTAGAACTCCAGCACACGAAAAATTCCAGCATAATATACTGACGATTGGAGCACCTGTGTATGAAATTCCAGCATATTATGTTGGACCAGTATATTATATTGGAACTCCAGTATATTATGATTGAGTTCCAGTTGAAACTCAATCATAATATACTGGAGTTCCAGCATAATATACTGAAACTTCAGTATATTATGTTGGAAGTTCACATGTAAAAAATTCAAACTCCAGCATATTATGCGGGAATATTTTCCGGATTTTGAACAGTATTTTTTGTTCAAATTTATCTTTACATGAAAAGTGACTAAATTTCGATTACTTTTGAAACGGTGATTTTTTTCAATTACCACTTATAAATCTAGCTATTTTTTTAATTTCACTCCGGAGTACTTGATATACATTTAAAATGGAACCATAAAACCACAGCGGTGCAATCAAATCGAACATCCTAAACACGCGTAAGAATATGGGAGCTAACAAGCGAACTACGAGGATAAGAAAGGTTAAAAATCGAACCAGAACTAGGTCATGACTCAACCAAACTGTCCACGCTTCTCGTGTATTGTCACAAGTTAAGGTGATTTTGTGTGCCATTTGTCACTGCCTAACTGATGGCAGCGACTGAAAATTTACTACTTCGCCCCTCTAAACAGACCCGAGATGGCTGTCTGAGAGAAATTGCTGGGAATTATTTTAGTCCAATGCCACTGATACGATTATTATATTAGAACTGAGAAATCATGTGTCGCAAGACGAGCAACGTACAACAGCAAACAAAATCTTTTGCTATCACCAAACAGCAGTTCAAAGAAAAGAATATTGGTTGTCAAGTTCGGTCATAATGACCTTCCAAAGCTTCCAATTTTAACTGTCAGTTCGATATAAAATTTTAAATTAGATACAACACCTGATAATGAGAAGGATCCAAAGAATTGTTGCTATGATATTGCGCCTTGCAATTGAGGGTCCAGTTAGAAGAGTCCTCCTAACACTGAAGTTATAATAATCCACTGTAACAGGTGCGCTTAATATCATGAGAATTGGAAACAAAGACAAACTTCCCTAACCAGAGTCCAATTTCCCTCCTGTAGCCTTAAGCATCATATATTATAGAGACCAGAGAAGAAATACCTTTATTCCATTGTGCAATCTTTAATGGCAAGAGGTTCATACCATTGTGGACCGAATCCAGCAGCTTTTCGTGCTTGCTCATTAAAAGGAGGCTTCAATGGCCCTCTGAAATGTGTCCTCACAGTGGAGTGGAACCTTTGAATGACTTCATTGTCTACATCCACGGTGTCACTGTTTTCTTGTGACGAGAGGTCGCCTGGATTTGGATTTCTTGATCTCAAGCAAAGATACTTGAACCATTTTACTCCAGCAGCACAGTGAGTTATTTCTTCGGGATAAACCACATTCTCCAATAATTCAGCTGTCTGATTATCACCGCCATTGCGGAAACGGGATATTGTGGTTGGTATCACATCAAGTCCTCTTGCCTACATTCTCAAAAAATGCGAAGTCAGCGATCTGGTATGGAAAAGTGAAAACGATGCTACAAAATAGAATGATGATGAACTGCATAAAACAAGCCTTTGATCAATACCACTGTTGAGAAACTTGTTGATATATAAGATATATTGGAAGTCCACACTATTCATTTTCCTTGACTTTTAAGTTATGCTAATACTTCAATTTTGTCTAAGACTTGTGCATATCCATCACAGATGCCTAAAATATGTCTAACCGCATGAAATCACTTTATTATACCCTTGTTTTCATGTTAACCTGGAAACTAGTTAAGGATCACTAGTGTCAGCAATGAACGTTATATACTGAAGAAACGAATAACTGAGGTTAATAGTGATATCGCAATGCAAAATTGCAGCAGTCTGTTAATATTTCAGCTAGTAATGATCATGAATCTGATCTATTAGTGCCAGATTGACATAGCTTGCTGACCACTCAATTATTATCACGTAATAATTTATATGTTATGCATCGTAAAATTGAAGTGACAATAAATAGTTAAAAAAGATCATGAACGAAGGAAACTTGATTCTTCCTTTTGTTCAAATTTTGGTTGTTTCATATGTAACTATCATATATAATATAACTACAAAGTTACAGTGAGCTCTTACATTATGAATGTTTCACATTTAAATGGATGAACTGCATAAAGCAAGGAATTTTCTGGAATGAACTCTTATCAGAGGGCTTATGAATTTTTTTTATCAAAATTATTGACAAAAGTAAGACATAAAAACTTGGTTCAGAACCCAGTGACTTCCAATGAACTCAATCATCGAGACTTCACAAAGAAAATGTCTTTTTGTTAATTCATTCATGAATATCCTGATTTCTTTTATCATGTGTAAGAGATAGAGATAAAACCTCATGAACGCAGTGTTCAATAGCCAAACGAGCCAATAGATCTTTGGAAGTAGCAATGGCTGAATCCCACAAGCCATCATGAGCGGGTAAAGCTCCATAGAAAGATCCGAGTTCCTTAAGCCGTGCAGCAAGTAGAGTAAAATGCCGCCCTTCATCTTGTGCAACTTTCACAAAATCAGTGAAAAATTCTCTTGGCATTGACTCTTGCTTGCCGAATCGAGCAATTATATCCTGTAGGACGACCAATGGCATATATAATCATACCGGGAAAGCTAATACAATAATTGATTTTGAGAAGTAACTGGTATTTAAAAATGCATATATCCAACAATGAATCATCAAACAGAGGTGTACCATCCACCATGCTAGGTCACAACAGCGCTAACAACCTTGTTTGATGTTTCACTATCCATGAGCAATCGTACGGTGAAGCAGGCCCATTTCCTTCAACTTAAGCTACATACATATATTTATAGAAACACACACACACACTAAGTTTCAATCTGATTGTCACAAAGAAACTTGTGAGTGCAGTGGTAAACAGCTCACCAGTTGGACCCGCCTATCTTTGCCTACCTTTACAAGAATAACCCCTCTTGTTCCCGTTTCTAGTGCAAAACAACCCATTCCACTTGAGAAATTATATCTAGTCTACCATTTTCTGAACCAAGTACTATATCCGTTACAATCAAGCATTTTACCATCATACCAAAAGCTACATCTGATAGCAAGAGCGCAACTCATTTCTTAACCAAGGCCTTCAAGCAATCCATGTACAATCACGAGTACGACCGAGCCATTCCCGTCCAATCATTTGGGCCTTGCCATAGGCAGGATGTTGGCGTTACCCAACAATATCTAGAAATCTCAGCATTCATTAATTTGCTCTATTACTAATTTATCTTATCAGCAAAGACCCTACGAATGTCTTCACAAGCTAATAAAGACTAAATACTTGTTTTCCCAAAAAAACTCAAATATACTTGGGAATACATAACATAAGCGAAAAAATAGAGGAAATCAAGAAATGAGGGTGCTTTTTATTACCCAAGACAAGTCAATAGCCCAGCTTTCAGTGTGAACAAGACTGTGTACAATGGCCTGTCTACTCTGCAAGCTTCCCGCTTTCCCAAGTTTTGGCATGAGACTTGGCGACACCAACTTCACCTATTCAGCATTATAAGCATTTCCCAGTAAATTTCACGTACAAATATAGCAAAACAAGCATTTGGATCTCTTAGACATTTCATCGAACAGGTGGTAGACATAGGAAACAATAATTCGAGCAACACAAAAATCATTACATTTGTGAGACGGGCTGGGCGATCAGGAACAGGGAGTTCAACAGAATGATTATAAGGCTGAGAAATGAGGCCTTTTAGCCATCTATTGGCTACTTCATCGCCGATATGAGCCTTCTCGACTGGGTCAGCTGTGTTCAGAACTCGTAGTGCAGCTTCAACGAGAGTCTCTTCTGTGCTCATTACTCGTTATTCTTCTTGTTTGGTTTGTGATTGTAATATGAAGGGAAAAAAATGTTGCAAATAGAAGAATTTTCTGACCTTTTGATTGGAAGTTAGGAACCGGATGGAAATGGAAAAGCAAGAAAAAGTACAAAAATCATTGAATATCATTGACCAGGTCTCTATATTTAGTTTTATTTCAGGTTAATATTATAGTACAAAATAACAATAAAAAAATAGAAAGCATATGATTTAAAGTAGACATACTAACATACTAAAGACATATTCTCAACCATTGCTATTGCATATACAATCTTTTCTTCCATTACACTTTATATATTGTTTAAAATTATATATTTTCCAAGATAACTTTTTTTGTATACAATTTTAGGCATATTTCGTCTCTTTTATAACTTTTATTCAACATGATTTTAAATTTATTGAAAATAAATATTTAAACGTCTACACATGACATGATGAAACTATCTTAGATATCTTATCTCTTTCTATCCTTATGTGAGCTATTTATACTTTCTCAGACATGTAATTATTTTTATTTTATTGAATATTTGTATGACTGGATATTCATGTTAACATCCACAATTTTGTATACATTATGGCTACATCAAAAAAGAAGCTTGAAGAAAGAATTAGAAAAGATCAACTAACCTCAATCACTTTGAAAGAAAAAATTAAAGTGGCTAAATGACTAAGTGGAGGCCTTTTATTATAGAAGAATAAATATAATACGACGGTAATAGTAATTATATTTTTATTTTTAATTTTTAATGAAGGGTAAAATTAAATAACACTCGATAATTGAAGAGTAAATTTAGATATTTTCATTATTTTCATTATTTTTTTTATATAAAATACTAAGAGAATAAATCCAGAGCACAAGTGACAATCAGTATATTTAATTTGTAATATACATATGAACTTTGATTTTTGAAAATTTTAAACAAAAATTATATAATTGAAACAAAACTGTTTGATGTCACTATTTTTATAGTTAGAAATATACAAAAAAAAAGGTAATTCAAAAAAATCTAATTAATAACACAACCTTTTTTTAAAATCTCGACATAAGATATTTTATTTGATTCTTTCATGTTAATAGTGTCATTCGTGAAACATAAGCAGTAGTAGAGTTTACAATTTCACTGCCTATTTCCGAGCTAGCTACTGAATCAGAGAGTAGTGAGTAGGGTTTTGTGCAGAGGTTTTAGAGATGGCGATGGCGAGTCACAGACCCGGCGAGTTAACTCATCATCGACTCCTCGATTTCGTTAAAACAGCGCTTATCAAAATCTTCGTCTCCCCTTATGCCTCTGTATGTAATCTACTCTCTCACACTATTATAATTTATGCTTCTGCCCAATACTTGAATTGTTACACATGTATGTATATAAATTTTGAAATTTCTGATTAAGAGCCCGTTTGGACATAAGAAATTTTTCCTTTTTTTCCAAAAAAAATTCACTTTTTCTTTAAATCAGCTTTTGTTTATAAAATTTTTAATTTTCGCTTGAACATGCATTTTGTAAATTTTTAGAAAATTTGAAAAACTCCGAAAAGCTATTTTTCAAAATTTTCACTCAAATCTCACAAAACTTCAAAAACTAACCCAAAATTATATTTATGTCCAAACAACTCTAAATTTCAAATACCATTTTCGCTTGAAAAAAATTTTCCACCTACTTTGGAATTTTACAATTCTTATGTCCAAACGCCCACTAAGTGTTCTTTTTTCAAACATATAATATGATATGTAGGTATGTGATATGTATTGTGGGAAAGTAGCTGATGTGGAGAAGTGGGATGAAGCTCAAATTGGTCACTACATCGGCATTGGTATGATCAGTATTACTCTTCTCTTGAATTCTTTTCTTCTTTTCTAAGATACATAATACACACACGCGCATAGTATATATACGCACAAACAAACAAACACATAAACTAGCCTAAAGATACTATTAACATGGTGTGAAACTGTTTGCCTTCCATCAAGCCCGACGCTTTTGGCAAAAGGCCTCACACCATTAAGAGTATCCCGACACCTTATATGTAGCTTCACTTTCTTTTCAGCTACCAATATTGGACTTTGCTCATCACATATATACGCATACATAAAATATTTTATTAGACACTCTTCCTTTTTCTTTGTTCCTAAAAGATTGACATACTTAAATATTTAGAGACTTTAATTTTAACATTTCCACTTTATCCTTAGTAAAAGGCTACTACACTAGTAGCATAAGATGTTTAAGAACAAGATTCTGAGCCTACGTTGGTATATATTTAGTTTATGTGTCAAAAGTCCCCAGTCAAACGCCTTCATTGAAAACTGAAACAGAAAGAGTAATACATTAACACACACTGTTCATATATAAAAAATTGAGCTTTGTGTTGAATAGATGTGGCAATGTCGGGAGTGAACGAAGTGAAGGAAGCGTGGGAGAGTCAGCGGAAGGCTTACACATCTGAGTTCATTGAGCTTGACCCTTGTATTGTGAGTCCAACAATTGTTTCTTTTTTTCTTTTTTGGGCATAATTTACTTGGTCTATGCTTAATTAATTTATGAATCAAGGATTGTGTTGGTTTTCCTTATGAGATTCTGTTTGGAAGGTGGGTTACTGTTTTGTATTTTACTTTCTTGATCAATTTCTGTTCTGTTTGAATGGCCAAGACTGTTGAAGTGATATCTAGCTCCAAGGGTGAATTGAATTTTATCTGAAAAGATTGAATCTTCATTCCCTCCTGCTTTACTTATATAGTTTGTATTTCAAGTAGTCCGTGTGCAAGTACCTTTTTAGTCTCTTGCCCTTCCTTCTGTTTCGCTGGACATTTTGTTTTTGTGCCTTAATTTTTTTTTCTTTTCCCTATTTGTGTAGTTGTGTGATTGGTTGCTATTCAGCAACACAAAGCAGATTGTTGTTGAGTTTATGGTTTTATCCAATTAATATTGCTTTTATTGTGGGGTGTCATTTCCCCTTCATTTGTTCGAGATGGTTACTGAGTTCTCGGCCTATGAATTTTATTGTATGTTTCTGTATGTTAAAGTGCATGACTGGTCTATTTGACATTTAATTGCATGACAGTACATTTTCTGTGCAGGAAGATATAGACTCCTATTGGAAGGACAAGGAAAAGCAGGCCGATATTGTTTTCTGCATGCACAATTTACAGGTTAGCTGCTCTTGTACTAGTGTCTTGTTTATGTACACTTCTAGCACCTGTCAGTAGCATTAAATTTAATCTGATATTTACTTGCAGTTGTGCTTTGATAGTGAAGAGAAAGCAAGGAGGTTATTGCATAATGTATCATCTTTGCTTAAACCTGGGGGTTACTTTCTTGGTATTACTCCTGACTCATCTACTATATGGTATGAAACTAAAAACTGCATGGTTGACTTATGTTGTTGTAGTCTTTTTTCTTTTCATCTTGCTGAAGTGGGGAGTCTTCTTAATGCTTTAAACTAGCTTATGTTATTTTGTCTCAGTTTCCGCCTAGTCTTATTTGGTTCTTTGCACTCCATGTGACCTTGTGGTTGCTGTAGAGGAAAATACCAGAAGAATGTTGAAGCATACTATAGTAGGAACCCATAGGACTTCCAAATTTAACCGTTTCAGATGTAAAATTAGCATTGCTGTACTCTCATATTTCTTGAAGAGATGAATGGAGAATAACAGAATTTCTAATTGTCCACACACTATAGTAGGTCATGATTCTTATTGTGATAATTCACATTATTCAACAAATTGAGAAAGGAAAAAAGTTAGATCCTTGTTTATGGGCTATAATCAATATGTCGACTTCATTCAGTATGTTGGATTATAAATTCCTCTTTCTTCTGTAATGACTCCTTGATTCTGTAGATTCATATTATTTGGTGTTCATTTACAGATATGTATAGTGTAGTCTTGTCCCACATTGGAAGAGGAGTAATATCTCCTTGTAGTGTATAGCTATAAATAGGGACCTCTTGTATTGTATTTATCATCCAATATCAATAACATATTTTCTCCCGTGCTTTCTCACATGGTATCAGAGCATTAGTGAGAAACCCATCGCTGTGCATCATTCCAGCGACTTCCGAGAAGAAAGACCTCTTCGCCGTCCAATTTTCCGGCTACTTAGAAGGTTGTCCGTAAGCAAATCACTTTCTGTTGGTGTTGTGCAAAAACTAACACCACCACAAGACTCCTCAGGCTCCGGCGACCAAACCCCAGTCAACCCCACCGGAAAAAACACGTCCACTCGCCCTCACGCGCCTGGAAAAGAAAATTTTTCGGGCGAGATCTGACCCACGCACCGGCGCGTGAGCACTGTTCCGGCCAGATTTTGAAAAAGTTCCAGTTGAACAGTAGGATCACCTTGTAATTCCGATCCTACCCTCACTGGTTTTGTTTCATTCCGACCACTTTGAGTTTTTCCGTCAGCTACAGTAGATTCCGGCGAGCTACAGTGTTTTCATCGTAAACATTGTTTCCAGTGCAGAACAATGTTCTGTTTTCCTGTTGTAAATAGTGTTTTTCAAGCTATTTATTCAGTTTTCCCACAGGAGTTACTTATTTCCACTATTTCAAGCTAACCCTACTACTACAAATTGTAGCGACATGGGAACCAATGCTTTGAATAGTCGGATGGTTTCTTTAGCATATTATATTGAGTTCCTTCAGTACAAAGCATGTAGGCAGACATCTTCTGAGATAGCTTCTGTTGTTCAAACAGGTAATAGCGTGACTTGTTTCTCCCAATCTTCATCCTCTGAGTCTTGGGTCATTGATTCAGGTGCATCATATCATATTTATGGTAACAAATCTCTTTTCACTACTATTTCGTATTCTCAATCTCTTCCAAAAGTCACAATGGCTAATGGGTCTCAAACCATGGCAACTGCAATAGGTCAAGCAAGCTCACTTCCTTCCTTACCTTTAGATTCAGTCCTTTATGTTCCCAATAGTCCTTTTAATCTCATAGCCGTTAGTCGCTTAGTCAAATCACTTAAATGCGCTGTTTTATTTCTTGATGACCATGTTTTTATACAGGAACGCAGTACAGGGCGGATCATTGGTACCGGGCGTGAATCAAACGGACTTTATTACCTTATCCTTGCTAAATCACATAGACTCACATCTTGTCTTCCTTCTACAACTTGTCCTGTTACTGATTCACCATATTTATTACATAAACGGTTGGGACATCCTAGTTTGTCAAAACTTCAGAAAATGGTATCTGGTTTATCTCACTTGTCAGCTCTAAAGTGTGAGTCATGTCAGTTCGGTAAGCATACTCGCTCCCATTTCCCCCGGTGTCTTGATAATCGAGCAGAGTCACCTTTTACTTTAATCCATTCAGATGTTTGGGGTCCTAGTCGGGTCAGTTCCACCTTGGGATTCCGCTACTTTGTCAGTTTCATTGATGATTATTCCAGGTGCACTTGGATATTTTTGATAAAAAATCGATCTGAGCTGTTTTCTATTTTTCAGACGTTCCACGCTGAAATTCAAAATCAATTTGGGGTTTCTATTCGCACATTTCGTAGTGATAATGCCTGAGAGTATTTGTCTTCCCCATTTCAGCAGTTTATGAAATCTCATGGGATTATTCATCAAACATCTTGTCCGTAGACATCTCAACAAAATGGGGTAGCTAAAAGAAAGAATAGACATCTTATTGAAACTGCTCGTACCCTACTCATACAATCTCATGCTCCGTTGCGTTTTTGGGGGGATGCAGTTCTTACATCTTGCTATCTTATTAATCGTATGCCATCTTCAGCTATCCAGAACCAAGTTCCATTCTCTGTCATGTTTCCCCACTTACCTTTGTTCTCTCTTCCACCCTGTATCTTTGGAAGCACTTGTTTTGTCCATAACCTTACTCCAGGAACAGATAAGTTAGCTCCTCGTACTCTTAAGTGCGTATTTTTGGATTTTTCAAGAACACAAAAGGGGTATCGATGCTACTCTCCTGACCTCCAGCGGTACCTTATGTCCGCTGATGTTACCTTCTTGGAAACCCAATCATACTTCACAGGTTCAGGTCATCACTTAGATATTTCTGAGGTACTACCAGTTTCATCTTTTTGGAGATTCAGTCACTCCAGCTCCACCACCTACAACTCCAGTTGTAGCTCCACCACCTATAGCTCCAGTCCCACCACCTACAGCTCGAGTTGTAGCTCCACCAGTTAGCTCCTCGTACTCTTAAGTGCGTATTTTTGGATTTTTCAAGAACACAAAAGGGGTATCGATGCTACTCTCCTGACCTCCAGCGGTACCTTATGTCCGCTGATGTTACCTTCTTGGAAACCCAATCATACTTCACAGGTTCAGGTCATCACTTAGATATTTCTGAGGTACTACCAGTTTCATCTTTTTGGAGATTCAGTCACTCCAGCTCCACCACCTACAACTCCAGTTGTAGCTCCACCACCTATAGCTCCAGTCCCACCACCTACAGCTCGAGTTGTAGCTCCACCACCTATAGCTCCAGTTCCTCTACATAATCCAGTTCAACCTTCTGCAGCTCCACCACTCTTGACTTATCATCGTCGTCCACATCCAGCATCATGCCCAGGTGATTCACGCCCCACATCAGATTCTGCACCTACTGCGGACTTGTCTCCTCTTAGTTAACCAATTGCACTCCGCAAAGGTGTACAATCCACACTTAATCTTAATCCCCACTATGTCGGTTTAAGTTATCATCGCCTGTCGTCACCTCATTATGCTTTTATATCTTCTTTGTCCACTGTTTCTATCCCTATGTCTACAGGTGAGGCACTATCTCATCTAGGATGGTGACATGCTATGATTGACGAGATGGCTGCCTTACATGCGAGTGGCACTTGGAGCTTGTTCCTCTTCCTTCATGTAACTACTGTTGGTTGTCGTTGGGTTTATGCAGTCAAAGTCGGCCTGGATGGCCAGGTTGATCGGCTTAAGGCTCGTCTTGTTGCAAAAGGATATACTCAGATTTTTGGGCTTGATTATAGTGATACTTTCTCTCCCGTGGCTAAAGTAGCATTTGTTCGTCTCTTTTTGTCCATGGCTGTTGTACGTCATTGGCCTCTTTATCAGTTAGACATTAAGAATGTTTTTCTCCACGGTGATCTTGAGGAAGAATTTTATATAGAGCAACCACCTGGTTTTGTTGCTCGGGGGAGTTTAATGGTTGTGTGTGCAGATTGCGCAGGTCACTATATGGTTTGAAACAGTCCCCTCGAGCTTGGTTTGGTAAGTTCAGCACAATTATTCAGGAATTCGGCATGACTCGTGGTGAGGCTGATCACTCTATGTTTTATCGGCATTCTGCTCCTAATCTGTGTATTTATCTAGTGGTTTATATTGATGATATTGTTATTACTGGCAATGATCAGGATGGTATTACTAATCTGAAGCAACATCTCTTTCAGCACTTCTAGACTAAAGATCTGGGCAGATTGAAGTATTTTTTAGGTATTGAGATCGCTCAGTCTAGCTCAGGTATTGTTATTTCACAACGGAAGTATGCCTTAGACATTCTTGAGGAGACTGGAATGATGGGTTGCAGACCTATTGACTCTCTTATGGATTCGAATGCTAAGCTTCTGCCTGGACAACGGGAGCCTCTTAGAGACCCTACGAGATATAGGAGGTTGGTTGGCAAATTGAATTACCTCATAGTGACTAGACCTGACATTTCTTTTCCGGTGAGTGTTGTAAGTTAGTTTATGGATTCTCCCTGTGATAGTCACTGGGTTGCAGTTGTTCGCATTCTTCGGTATATAAAGTCAGCTCCAGACAAAGGATTACTATTCGAAGATCGAGGCCACGAGCAGATTGTTGGGTACACAGATGTTGATTGGGCATGATCACCTTTTGATAGACGTTCTACGTCTGGATATTGTGTTCTAGTAGGAGGTAACTTGGTCTCGTGGAAGAGCAAGAAACAGAATGTAGTTGCTCGATCTAGCGCCGAAGCCGAATATCGGGCCATGGCTATGGCGACGTGTGAGTTAGTTTGGGTCAAGCAGTTGCTCAAGGAGTTAAAGTTCGGAGAAATCAACAAGATGGAACTAGTGTGTGATAATCAAACTGCGCTTCATATTGCGTCAAATCCGGTGTTCCATGAGAGGACTAAACACAGTGAGATCGATTGTCACTTTGTCACTTTCAGGAGATATTGTTACAAAGTTTGTAAAGTCGAATGATCAACTAGCAGATATTTTCACTAAGTTTCTTACTGGTTCTCGTATTAGCTACATGTGTAACAAGCTCGGTACATATGATGTGTATGCACCGGCTTGAGGGGAAGTGTTAGTTTACAGATATGTATAGTGTAGTCTTGTCCCACATTGGAAGAGGAGTAATATCTCCTTGTAGTGTCTAGCTATAAATAGGGACCTCTTGTATTGTATTTATCATCCAATATCAATAATATATTTTCTCCCGTGCTTTCTCACAGGATCTACTGGATAAAGTATTTCATATAAGTTATAGGCGTACACAAGAATCTATAGTTGTTTATTTCTTGTTCTTTCTTTTGTCCATTTTCTTGTCTTTTTTTTTTTTAAAGAATGTTTATGGCCCATGTATATGCTGATTTCTTGATCAGGGTGCCTTTTTTGCCCCTTTTATAAGACATTGATATGCATTTATTTTCAGTAATATAATTATATAACATTAAGATACTTATGTGAGATAGTCTAGTAGGCTAGGGACCTTTCTTGGGTTCAAGGACTTGTTGGGACTTATTGATGCTGGTTCCCTCATGCTATTTTTTGTTTACTCTTGTTTGGTTGTTTGCACTTCATTTGACCATCTAGTTGTTGTAGGGCAAAATACCAGAAGAATGTTGAAGCATACCATAATAGGAGCGGGGCGATGAAACCAAACATTGTACCTAATTGCATTCGATCAGAAAATTACATGATTACCTTTGAGGTTGAGGAAGAGAAGTATGTAAGCCGCTTAGCATTCAGTGATGTTTAATCTTACTGTGTACCGCTTTTGAGGCAATTGATTATGTCCCCTTGTGAATTGGATTTCAGGTTTCCCTTCTTTGGTAAGAAGTACCAATTGAAGTTTGCAAGTGACATCTCTGCTGAAACCCATTGCTTGGTTCATTTCCCAAGCCTGCTCAGGTTCATGCCTTTCAACATCCTCTATCAAATTTCTTTGATCAAATGTTCATCCATTTGAAATCATTCTTTTTCAGTCATGGGAATAACCAAACATGTTTTCTCTCTTTTTCTTCTCTTGATATGAATCTGGTTATTCTATTCCAAAGTTCTACAAACATTATAGGCTATCTGTCTGTTTCTTTGGTTTGTTTGGTTCATTTTTTTGAGCTTCAGATGTCAACAATTTATCTTGTGCTTCCAAGATGGGAAGAAATATTTTAGTTTTTCTTATTTTCTTATCCTTCCAATAGTGATAAATCCTGTAATTAACATATTCCTCAGGTTGGCCAGAGAGGCCGGTCTTGAGAACACAGAGATTCAGAACTTGACAGATTTTTATGATGATAACAGGTAATAGATTGTAACCTACAACTTCACCATCATGCCTCTTTCATTTACTTGTTTACCATCTTAATCTATTATGAAATTACCGAAATATTTAGCACGTAATTGACGAAGCACGTAATCCGTTAATTTTATAGTAAAATGATGAAGTTAACAGTTAACGAGCACTTCTGTATTCTAAGTCTTTTAAAGCTAAACTTTTAAATCTTATAGTTTATTGGGTAGGGAAAGTATGTACTTCATAGCAACACTCTTTATGTCAAAAAGTAGTTTATACATGCCTCGGAGTACTCACAGAGCACTCAGGTGGATTTAATACTGTCTGGCCAACTTGTGTACATCAGAGCAACTCTCTTCGTGTTATGAAATGCTTTGTACTTGTCTCACCAAGTATACCATAGTATTTCCTAGTAAGTGCGAAAGAAAATGGTTACCCATCACTTCAACCTTTTTCAATCGTTTTGTCGTGGAGGACGAGTATTAGGATTGAAGGTTGACAGATTAGTCGCGAGTCTCTCCTAGGCTTGTCAGTAAAACTAGTCCTATTATTGTATTTTCTTATTCCTGGTTCGTTATTAGTACATGTTGTGTTATTCGTTTCCATTACCCTATTACCTGTTGCTGCTATTGTTTGTTGATAAAGTTCACTGTTCCTTGAGCCGAGGGTCTTCCGGAAACAGACTCTCTATCTTCGAAAGGTAGGGGTAAGGTCCGCGTACACACTACCCTTCCCCAGACCCCACTTGTGGGATTACATTGGATTTTTTGTTATTGTGGTTGTTGTTGTTGATTGCATCGTAATTTTCTCTTTCTCATTATAACTTTTTTTCCTACGTTGCTCTTTTTGGTTTTTGTTAAATTCCGTTCTTCCAAGGTTATGTTAGGGTGGTTAGCTGGATGGGAATAACTGAGCAAACAGTGGATAAACCTCTGTGCAACCTACTTCATAAAAAATAAAAAAACTGCTGTGCAACCTGGTATTAGTGCTTGAATTTGTTTTTTTTCTGATAAGGTAAATTGTATTAATCAAAAGGGAGAAAAAACTCCCGTATACAAGAAATATACCAAAAAGTAGAGAATTTACATCAGAACATGATTCTCTACAAAAGACGCCCAATCTTCTACACAAGTAGGGGCTATATGGGTGCACCAAAAAGCGATCAAAGATAAAAGACTATTCTTAAGATGTGAAAAAGGAGACTCAATCCCCTCAAAACTCTCTCCCCAAACCTTCCACATGAGAGCTAATGGGGCGAACTTCCACGCCATTTGCTTGATTCTTCTACAGAAACCGGCCCAGCTATATAGCATTTCCTTTACAGTGTTTGGCATCACCCTTAGTGCTTGAATTTGTTTTAGCATGACAAAGTTTTTATTTGTTTCAAAGGGAATAACTGATAATGTGATAAAGATGCTTCTATTTAGCCTTTTCTCTGTTTTCTTAGATTATTAGAAGTGTCTGTTTATGTAGACCATTGTTTTCAAGCGTCTTTAGGCTCCATCCATAAAGTTCTTCTCTTGTAAATACGATCTGATAAATTACTTCTATCAGAGCGGCTGATTCTTCTTTCATTTTACTCCCGTTCATAGAGCACAAGTTCTTGGGATACTACAAGATGCAGGCCATAGCTTTATTGATCCCAGGGGAAGACTTCTTCCCAGATCATATGATGTTTTAGGTAATCAGTCTATTCACTGCATTGACCATTTACTAAAAACTAGTCATATTCCTACATTTTTCACTCATATACCATCCTTGTGGTATTTTCTTATGCAGGTCTGTTCACCACATTCATATTTCAAAAGCCTGATCCAGATATTGCACCTCCACTTACGACTCCCTTTTTGCCTGTCGGAAGCCACAATCCTGATGAGGTAAGTTACCTTTAACTTCAGGATAAACAACAACTAATCCCCGGTCCCAAACAAGTTGGGGTGAGCTATATGAATACTCATTCCTCCATTTAAGCTCAACTCATGTAATCATCATATCAAATAAAATAAAAGTGAAAAACAAGTTTTAACGATAAATATATAGATACTAGTAATAACAATAATAATATTAGAAGTTCTATAACAAGTCTAAAGCCTATTCCCAATTAGTAGATATCACCTATATGGATCTCTGTCTTCCATTGTATCCTATCTTTTGCTAAGTCTGCATTGATTCCAAGGATTTGTAGGTTTTTTTAGAGTCTACCTTAGGATAGGACTAAAATTTCTGTCCACCTTTAAAGCCTTTGTTCAACTTCATAAGGTCTTCAAACTGTGTTTAAAAAGCATAATTGTTTTTGGAAGTGAACGATCCCATTGAGTTATTGTTTGACTCTTTAGATTAGCAGCATCTCGGTTAAATATTGCCATTGTTGCAATGTTATTCCTAGTTGTTTATTGGCAGAGAACATCTCTGTCTTTTGCTATTTAATATTGCCATTGTTGCAATGTTATTCCTAGTGATCTAGTGGTTAACTAAAATCTCCTCATGTTTCAGATGGATTGGCAAGTCATTGGATGGAATGAAGAGGAGAAGAGTGGACTGACTGATCCATCTATAGGGTTGGGCAAGATAACTGAACAAAAAGGGATTTTAGGTCCTGGTCCGCCCGAATTACGATTCCCTGAAGCTATTTGATGTGATTGGTGTAGACATTGGATAGCAGTTGGAAGGACCGTGTCGGTTTCAGTCATTTCATCTCGTTCGACCAGGGATAGATATTTTGGTTTGTTGATCGGCAAGATGTGTATCATTATATCATTTTGTTGTACCATGGATGGAATTTTTGGTTAGTGGTTTGGCACCATGTATATAGATCCTTTCGGGAACTAGATAGTTTCGATGTAATTAACAATTGAAGATTCATCTTCACTGGCTTGACAAAAATTGAACCGTTACCTACTTCCTCTGTGGACAAATATGCTACAGGCCTTAAATATATAGATGTTATGCAATCATGTATTCACAGATTACAAGTGATTTCGAGGTTGCAGTTTTTGACTGATGAAATATTTCTCAAATTTGTTGATAATTTGAGCATTTGAAATTTTAAATTGGCACTTAATTCTGGATGAGTAAACAGACACACACACACAATTATGTTTAAATTCTGTTTGTCGGAATGCAGATTTTTCACCCCTTTATTCGGTGTGAATGTTGATTTTCCCGTTTGGGTTTTCTTCCTTTTCCGGCATAAACATATTGAAGAAAATGTAATGCATGGCTCATGTTTTGTAGACAAGTTAATTGAGTTTTTCATTTCTCAAAAACATTGATTCTCATAAATGGAGTCTCTTCTTATTTATTTTGTGACAAATGTGTAAAAGATAACTATAACAAGTTAAACAAATAGCACTGCGATTGACGTAAAAAGAGAAAAATATTGACAAAATTAGAAGTCAGGCGCCTTATCCATTAGGCCGCGAGCGCTTTCCCAGAGCTGGACTTAAATTTCTGTTTGAATTTATGTATTGAGTCCGTACGGAATTCAAGAAAAAATGATTTTTTTTAAAAAATTTATGGTCTAAAATATGCAATAACATTTGTGAGTATAAGATTTTGAAATTAATGGCTTTAAATATACAATAATATTTATGTGATTATACAAGTTTCTCAATAAGGATAACATGAGAAGTGTATAGTTAGTTGTTTCTAAATTTAGAAGAGTGTCATTCTTTTTTGAAACAGCGTAAGAAAGAAAATGTGTCACATACAAAAGGAACGAATATAATTGTTAGAGAGTTCTGACACCTCTCAACTTATTGTAGAACTAGTTTGTCTATATCATTTTTCGGAAACAAAAATGATATCTATATCTATACCTTACTACAGAGGCGGACCCAGGATTTGAACGTCGCGGGATACCATTATCTTTAACGTAAATATGAAAATAACATTAATTGCAATAAAATTTGGCGTGCAACTCTTTGAACACTTAGTGATTACGAGTTCGTGGCCGAAAGAATATTTAAAAACATAAAAAACTTACAATCGTGACTAATAAAAGTCTGTAAGCAGTCCAAAAAGCTTCAATCGAAGTCCCAGAGTGAACGAATACTTGCTACTTTGCCAAAGTAAACGTTGAAGGGAGAAGATTTTAGTTGTCTTTATTTTTTTTAAATAAAATAATAATAATAATTGATTAAAGATAAAGATTATTGACTAATGAAACTAGTTAATGATATATTTTATCCCCCTTTCCTACTGTCTTTAATCATTATTTTTGTGTCTATTAACTTTTCAAAGTCTAGAAAGATGTATCTCCAATAGAGTTTTGAGTATTTTATGGAGAAGATACAAAGAACTAATTGTGAAGAGAAGTTGAGTTTTGGAGCTTAGATTGAGAGATTTTAAAAGAAAAAAATTAAAAGTGACTTCTATGTACTATCGTTGAAGGGAGAAGGGTTTTAGTTGTCTTTATTTTTTCTAATAAATGAAATACTAATAAAAATTGGTTAGAGATAAAGATTATTGACTAATGAAACTAGCTAATGAAATATTTTATCCCCCTTTCCTACTGTCTTTAATCATTATTTTTGTGTCTCTTTATTAACTTTTCAAAGTCTAGAAAGATGTATCTCCAATAGAATTTTTGAGTATTTTGTGTAGAAGATACACGAGTATTTTGTGTAGAAGATACAAAGAACTAATCGTGAAGAGAAGTATGTTTGAATTAAAAAAATAAGTAAACTGAGTTGATTACTAAACTGTCGTTCAATTAAAAAGGAAAACATAGAGAAATGGTGAAGTAATTAATATTCCAGCCTGGAGAACCAATACAACCAAGGGGCATTTTGTTGTTTTGGAGGCACAATTAAAATATTATAGAGGTCTTCGACGTATATACAGTAATATATACATGGTTTTTCCCGAGCCTATAGGGTGCCAGTGACCCCTCACCTCTCCACGTGGGTCCGCCCCTGCCTTAGTATCGTATAAAAGTTTACACGGAAACAGCGCTAAGATATGTGATACTATAGTGGATAATAGAAATAATTTTGTTTTCCTATTACACTATGCATGTTTCCATTTTTCCAGTCATTATTTCTTAATCATTTAAAAGTTTCTCAAGGAATTTATTTAATTACAAGATTAAGCATGTGGCATTTTTCTTAAACAGGGGTTTAGCATATGACATATAACATGCAAAATAACAATTCATAAAGTAAATATAACCAGAATTTTAAGGTTATTTATAAGGTTCATCTAGTCTAGAATAAGATGTTGTACTTCCTATTTCATCATTTTTTGTCAAATCAAATCTTGTTCTATTTTAAATAGCTCTTCCTTTTAAAAGAAAATACTGTAAAAAATTAGAGCAATCTTCCTATTCGTAATGTACGATTTCCTTCAAGCCTTTTTAGTTTGTGGGGTAAAAGTAATGTAGTAGTATCTTTTTTAAACTCCATAACATTAATTTGAATTTAGCCAACCGACCCTTAAGAAACTAAAAGCCCTTTTGGACATAACAAGTTTTTCACTTTTTTTTGAAAATTTTTCACCTATTTTTTTTCCGAAACGGCCATAAAATTTTGAATTTTCACTTGAAGATGAATTTTGAAATTTTTCGAAAATTTGAAAAACTCCAAAAAGCTATTTTTCAAAATTTTTACTCAGATCACTCACAAAAATTCAAAAATAACCCAAAATTATATTCATGTCCAAACACAACTCTAATTTTCAAATACCATTTTCACTTAGAAAAAAAAATTCACTTTTTTATGAAATTTTACAATTCTTATGTCCAAACGCCCACTAAATTTCCTAAACTAAACTTTCATATCTTAACTTCCCCCTAATTTAACTCTTATTATCCAAAAACAAAACCCTAAGTCGGTTATATATTGTGTAGCCACCAAGTAAACCATCACTATATATATAATACTCCAAAACAAATTTCAAACGAAAATAGTTCTCACTTCATCGTGCATGGCCTTAAATATCACTTCATCATAATCACCTTAATAATTCCTCCTTCAACCTTAGTATCAATCACCTCAACCTTAGTATCAATAATGGCTCCTCCAATAACAAAAACGACGCCTCAGTACCAAACAAATTGGGATTGCGCCTGCGCATACCAAACAGGTTGGAAATGCTCGTGTGCATGGGCATGCGCACGCGAATGCCAAACAAGCGCATGTGAATCCTCACCACAGCCAAAAACAATATCATTTCCTCCAATGGGTTTCACAGAGAATTGTTCAGCAACTTTTCTATCTACTGGAAACCCATGTTTAGATTTCTTCTTCCACATTGTCCCTAACACCCCCACCTCAAGAATTATTGAAAAGATTGGAACTTTCTTGGAAACGTGATGCTTTGACAACCCTTAAGTTTATTTGCAATTTAAGGGGTGTTAGAGGCACTGGAAAATCAGACAAAGAAGGGTTTTATACTGCCTCTTTATGGCTTCACAATTACCATCCTAAAACCCTAGCATGCAATATTAATATTTTAAGGATGTGTTGGAGATTTTGTATAGAATTCTTGAGGGTCATGAAGTTAGAAAGAATGAAAAAGCAGAGTGGATGGAAAAGAAAAGAAATGGTTTTATGGAGGGTTTAAAGGAGAAAAAAGATAGGGTTCCTAAGGGAAAGGCCCAAAAAATCCGACTTAAAAAGACTATGGCTAAGGCAAAGAAATTATTGGACAGATACACAAAAGATTCTGATTTTGAATTCTTGTATGATAAAGTCTGTGGTGTCTTTGCTGATGCTTTGAGGGAAGACATGGAGTTGTATAATGAGGAGAAGCTTTATGAGCTTAGTCTTGCGGCTAAGTGGTGTCCATCTCTTGATTCATCATATGATAAGTCATTGCTCATGTGTGAAAGTGTTGGAAGAAAATTATTCCCTCGCGATGACTATATTGAATACCAAGATCTGGAAGACGTGCATTATGCTTATCGAGTGAGGGATAGATTGAGGAAAGAAGTACTCGTGCCACTCCACAAGGCGTTGGAGATTCCAGAGGTTTATATTTGCACGAATAAGTGGGAAGAGCTTCCTTATAAACGCGTACCCTCTGTGGCCATGAAATTGTACAAGAATTTGTTCTACAAGCACGATCAAGAACGATTTCAGCAGTATCTTGAAGATGTGAAGAGTGGGAAAACAACAATAGCTGCTGGTGCTCTGCTTCCACATGAGATAATTTCCTCGTTGAAAGATTCCACGGGGCTGGAAGTTGCAGAGCTTCAATGGAAAAGAATGGTTGATGACTTGGCAAAGAAGGGCAAATTAACAAATTGTATGGCAATTTGTGATGTCTCAGGAAGCATGAATGGAACCCCAATGGAGGTTTGTGTGGCTTTGGGGCTACTTATTTCTGAACTTAGTGAAGAACCTTGGAAAGGAAAAGTAATTACATTTAGTAGAAATCCAGAATTACAGAAGGTGAAAGGGAAAAATTTGTCAGAGAAGACTGGTTTTATTAGGAGAATGGACTGGGGTGATAATACAGATTTTCAGAAAGTGTTTAAACCCCTTACTGCTGACACAACATACAGATACGAAAAATATGAGCTTTTTTAAAGAGTAAATCGCCTTAAAACGATAATATTCTTACATTGCAAATTGGTTAACATTACTTACAGTTGATTAGTTCTGTTACAGGAGCAATTATTATAGCCACAGCTGAACCTGGTTTTATAGCTCGAGTAGACAATTTTCATGCATTCTGTTAAGCTAAGAATGTCAGCCAATTGAAACATACAAAGATGTACAAACCTAATTCTCAAGCTCAATAATCTTCACCACAGATGAGTCACCAACTTTCTGGAAAACAACAACTCGGTCATGTGGCTTTATAACACCTGCTGTTTTCCCATGGTCCAGTGCAACCTTCAATACTGACTCATCGGTTGCATTTGTGGACTCGGCCTGAAGAAGGAAAGGACAAAGTCAATATTCTGGCCACAGCATACCGAATATTCCAACAAGAAGAAAGAGGGTTACAATAACTATGAAGTTAAGAAGGTCAGAAGGAAGATTATGCACTTCTCAAAGTTCTTTCACTCTTGTGAACTTTTCCCTTTCTTGATTAATAATAAGTTGACTATATATTACACTTTTTATCTTGTATGCTTATCAACTTCTTTATACATTATCTTTCCTCCTGTTATACTTCTTCTCAGCATGGGTAAACTTTCATTCACCTTTTTTCCTTTCTTTTATTCTTTTACTATTTTTAGCCTTTTAATTGACCGTTCTGGTAGCTTCACCCTTATATCCGGTGACTGATCTATTCATACCATGCTTTTCCCTACGAACCGTTCTGATGGCACCACTTTTTTCTAGCCTTTTTCAATCAATATTCAAGTCATTGTTCCGTCAGTCAAGTGTTTGTTAGAGCGTGAAATGATAATTCCAATTACACAATGTACATCATCTCTGACAACTACAACTGTCTCACGTATTCCACAGTTCTCAAATGAAATCCATGCAGACTTAGCAAAATACAAAACACAATGGAAGAGAAAGATCCATGTGGGCAATATATACTACCTAGCTGAGATTAAGTCTTACCAATGTTGTTGCATATACATTAGGTGTAATGTTTGTTAGGAGCCTTTTTAATCTTGTTAAAGATTTGTATATCAATAAAAAATGTAGAGAATTTCAAGTGTTAAAGAACCTAAATTATTCAATATTGGAATGAAACGGGTCAACATAGAGCGAAATATATAGTAAGGATTCATAGCGGATCCCAACTAGCTTGAATGATGTGTAGTTGTCGTTGTATTCTCTTACCTTTAATATTTTGCTCACAAACTCACATAATAATACAGAAAAACTAAAACATGATGAGGCCAAGTGACATTGTTAATCACACACTTCACAATTTCATGTTGGTTAACGTCATCTTTTAATCAGAATACAGACCTGCAGTAGATGTAGAAAGAAATCACTTCTTTAGGGAGGAACAAAAGAAAAAAATCATACTGGATGTCTTGGATCTGCAAGGATGGGGAAAAGCCCTCTGACAATAAGAGACTGCCTAGCCTGTCATTTAAGTCATCAATGCAATAGCCAAACAAAATCAGTTTCATTTTCTATTTGCCAATGATAACACCATCAATAATAATATGAACTGAAAAATGAAAAAAAAAAAAAATAAAGCAACAGAAGAAGAGCTTTATTGGCATTGCAAGAAACCTTTTCTTACACTAAGTGTCAGTCTGTGTGATTAAGAAATAGAAGAGAAAATTTTGCGGTCTAGCAGGATTCTGATACTTGCTTCACATCAGAATTAGTGGGTATCTGTTTGAAACTGAGTTTTTGCAAAAGAACAAAAAGTTTTTGCAAACACTGAGTTTCAATTTTTTCAAGCAAACACCACCTTAGCATATGACATATTCATAGGAGGTAGAATGAATCAGATCCATCCTAATATGGATGTCATCATTGAACCATCTAGGAGAAGAATAACATAACATCGATGAGTGAAAGCAGATGCACCATATTTTGTAAGCTACAAATCCATATAGCAGGAGCTTGACTTGTTATATATATATATATATAGGTATAAGATGCACCTTAATTAACTTCAATTTGGTTGGGTAACATGATGAGAAACTATTAACATACATATAAGTTGAAAAATACCTAAAAAAGAAAGTCCTTTACGAAACATTGATTACCTGAAATGCACCACTGAACGTCCACCGAAGCTGGTTCGTCTTGAGACGAGGGATGACAACAGACAATACTGGCATCGGTGGCCTATACTTAGCTATCAATCTGCATCATCAGTAAAAGGTTATAAATTAAATTTCTTGCACCATACAAAGTGGCATGCTTTTGCTGGCTTGTGGTTAAAGAGGCTGTTCTAACACGACAGTCTGATGAAGAGAGGAGTACAATTGTGTTCTAAATGTCTTTTGTGTGGGAGTGAGATGGAAACAAATAGTCATCTGTTTATCCATTGCAGAGTTACCAGTACTCTGTGGCAACTCTTTATGAGTATGAAAGGACTCAGATGGACAATGCGTAGGAAAACTGCCGAGTTGTTAGCATGCTGATCCAGACAACTTTGTGAGACAGAAAAGATGGTGGAGAATTATCCCAGCATGCATCTGGTGGACAGTATGGAGGGAAAGAAATTCAAGGTGTTTTGAAGATGTAGCTATCTCTGAGCATAAGATCAAGATGAATTGTATATTTTTGTTTCAATTTTGGTGTAAAGAGGCCCTAGTAGAAGATGTAGATCATTGACATCATTGGAGCATTGTAACTAGTACAGGACTAGGTTTTTGCTTTTCGGGTTTCCTGTATTTTGTTCCTCTTAGCACAGTCTTTGTGCTAAGGTTTACTCCTTTGAAAATTTATATAAAATCCGTTACCTTCTTCAAAAAAAACTGTTATGGCATTCTCTGGTGAGAAGGCCTGGTAGAGATGTCTTTGACAGGAAAAACACAATTTGCATCAAAGCATAGCAAATATGATGATCGGGGGAGAGAGAGAGAGAGAGAGAGAGAGAGAGAGAGAGAGAGAGAGAGAGAGAGAGAGAGAGAGAGAGAGAGAGAGAGGAGAGGAGAGACCTCGCAGCTCTCCCTGAAGAAGTGAAGCAGATAATAACAGACGCCTTGACCTTGATGGCAGCACGCACCTGAATCAAACAAAAGCAGTGCAGACAGTATTCATGTCAATATCGGTGTCTTAACATGTTTCCCTCCACCCTAACGAAAAAACTTAACACGAGCAGCAGAAACAACATACCGCAGAGGAAGCAATAGATTCCAAGTGAGACATTGGTTCTCCGACATACTTAACAGCCCTCTTAAAATAGACATCTTGATTATAAACCTTTTCTGCCTGGAAAAAGGAACTAACATGAGCAGCAAAATTTACAAGAAAATCTCAGAATTAACATCTGACTACATTGGAATCAACAAGACACCTCCTTTGGAGGGCACAGTGTGCATTTTAAGGCAAATATGAAACGAAAAGATAAGATTATGCCGCAATGTCAGCCCTAACACCGATTAGTTATGTGGATTTGTTCCTCTCCTGTGCCATTTTGGCTAAATACAAACTCGACTAGAAAAACGTACTGGCTTAACCAGCAAACCATTAACCAGACTCACAACCTATAGTTAGTTCATTTATCCCCTCCCCAACAAAATGTGGTAGAAATACACTCGAACCATGGTTCCGAGTTTGGAAATTGAGCTTCTTTCAGTATTTCTCTTCTTTGGAAAGTGAAATTCATCACTGAAGAGGTCCTAAAAAGACAATTAGATGGTGAATGTATGTCCTGTTAAATACATTTCCTAATTCATAATTTCTTCCATAGCTGCACGCCTAATTCACATCATGACAGCAACTGATCCCAACACTTGCACTGAGCAAGGGCTATTTAAGATTACTTACTGGTTATATGGCCCATGTTTATGCTGGAAAAATAGATGTGCATGTGAACCTATCCATGTAACTTTGATGTTAAGTCTTTTCCGCTAATGAACTGAAATCCTATCAAACATCTGGAACTTTCGCTGTACGTGATCAAAGTGATTTTGGCGCACTCAATATCACTTTACGGGGATGTGCTTTAGAATATTAATCCAACCTTCAGAAGGAATATAACTTTAACCATTACACCATGAATAAAGAATAAACATTGAATTCAACATAATCGTGCTTGCTGTGAGGTAAGACCAAGATCAAGTCAAATACCGCCGAAAAGATACAGTAGTCTATTAACTGCTATTTCTGAAATTAGATGTACTTTGTACTCCATAAATATCACTTGAAGTCTTACCAAAAATGTGAGATCAAGTCAGAAGATTTCAGTAGAAATTGTACTCCGAAGGTCGATTAAGGTGTCCATTGACAATTAAAATATTCACAATGGTAGCATAAGCCATGAGTAGAACATCAACGAGGTAAAACTTACCTCTGCACAAATTTTACCAACAATGGAGATAGTCTCAACAGGATATAGGCCTCTCAGGGTTTCTGCACCTAGAAGAATTGCATCACTACCTGGGATGAAAAAAATTATGTAAGAAGCATCTCACATACGAGGTCAAAAAGGCATGTTTATACCCACCACAAGTATTTAGTATATATCCAATGTTGTTCACATAGGAATCTAGCATATCAAATTAATGTGATAATAGACTTGTCAAAGACAGAAGCTACCATCCAATACAGCGTTGGCAACATCTGTTGCCTCAGCACGAGTGGGTCGCAAGTTATCAGTCATACTGTCCACAACACGAGTGACCACAGCAGGCTTCCCAGCCATATTGCACTTGTGCACAGCTGCTTTTTGAAATAGGAACACCTGGTAATTAATAGAATCTGGTTAGAAGACAGGAGTCCATACTATGATAACTGCAAAAGTGTCACACTCAGTGGAAAGGGCAGGATCAGACAATCTAATGAAACAAAGAAAAATGCAACATGGACCCATTCGGCACTATTCAATTGCACGTAATTATTCAAATATATCGTGAGCCCACGTATTGTTCTGCAAAAGGACTTTCTTTTTATGTGCCATTGCCTTTGCTTCTTATGTGCATTGCCCAATCTCTACTGTATCTTAAAAATAGTAGCAAATCAGTGCTCGGCCTTTATATACATAAAATATTTTATGAGACTCACCTTTACTCTTCTTGATATTAACTTTTCCATATTCTATTCCCGATAAGAACTCCATATCATTCATTCAAGCTAGTATTTGGTTACAGAAAATTTGTGATAATGAGCTAATTTCCATGAATTAAAGTTAAGCTCCATCAGCTGAGAATTTGAATCCCAGCTTGTTATTAGGTGCAACAACTGTTCCTTATTGTAATAAATGAGAAGAAAGCACAAATTGACAATGATGTTTTGGCTTGGCTTTGTTAGATGTCATTCTCTGATGTAACTACAAGTTGAACCTCTCCCCCACTCCATATATAGTGAATGTCACTGAAAACATCAACTATAACAACTATCAAGAAGCAAGAATGACCTCCTCGGGAATTCTGCAAGTGGAAAGATGAAAGGTATCTGGGAATTAAGGGACAGGAATGGAAGGTACTGACACCAAAGTATCAATCATCACATGTTATTAAGATACTATTCAGGTGTCGTTTTGCTCCGTTTTTCACCCAGAAAACACAATTAAAAGTTATATAACCGCTCATTATATGTTGCCTCAACATTTCAGAATGTGTTCGGATATTATGGCATACATGGGGGCCTTTGGTCATTTACCCTGCTTGTTGAACAACGTTTGGCTTTTTTTTTTCTTTTGGGGGCTTTTTCAACCTTTGATTTAAAGTTTGAGTGCAAAACATTTTTATGGTAGATTATAACATTTTTCTTGAATCGATAAAAAAAAGGAGTCATGGACAATCGCCCTCTCTAGGAAAGAGATTGGTGCAGATAAAACAGTGTGACATCTAAGCACAGATCAACTCATTAAACTATCTGAAGGCACAATATATTTTAGTATTCTACCTTAGAGAATAGTGACTCGTGTATGTACCGTCAAAAGGGATCCCATTTATTTTTCTCATAATCCATAATATTACTTTTCATCCCTAATGGACAATTCACTCATATCCACCCAAAAAATTCTCTGTACCGTTGGCGTTTGAATTGGTAGATCGTTTGAATGTCCATTAATGATATGCCACTTTAATGAGGGGCCTGTTTATTGTCGTTAATAATATCGTATGTCATTGAAAAGACTGAGGAGAGTTAAGTGGACCTTCTCAGGTGGCAGATCTATCCCTAAATTTCCACGAGATAGAATGATGCCATCAGCTTCTCCAAGAATCTCGTCAAAGTTGGCCATTCCCTACAAGCAAATTCAAGGGAAAGTTACACGAACTACAATATTAAATCAATACTACCATGCAGTTTTTTCATTGAATAAAACCCAAAGTATTCAATGGGTAACTGACCTCCACATTTTCTATCTTAGCAAAAATCTGTGTTTGATTTAGATCACCCAACTTAGATAGAAATTCACGAGCCTGAACAAGAAAATAAAGAACCGCTAGATTGTTATAGATATATTTGTTCACTTCTGAAGCAATGGCATCGGATAAGTCCAGATCTTACATAGGCAAGGGAGATGCTGAAAGTAATAAAGCGAAAAGTAGAACTTTATAAATGGCCTTACATGTCGAACATCTTCAGCATGTCGTGTGTATGATAGTGAAAGGATATCTATTTTGTTTCGAAACGCCCAGGTGCTTATAACCTAAAATTATTGCAGGACATCCAGCGAAAAATTTACTGTTAGATAGACTAGAGAATATCATAGTTCTAAAAGAAACCCGACCAATAAGTTCTGCGGAGTTGTTTTTTAAACTGGACAATGTGAACCTAAACGAGCAAACAAATTGTCATTCCCAAAATAACCATAACCATTTGCTTTTTATTACTGCCTACACAAAATACTTGGAGTCTCTCAGACCAATTTGATGTGGCATAAACTTAAAGAGTGTGAAAGGCTGATTGCAGAATGATAGTCTTTGATATTAGGTAACAACAAACCTTCTTATCTTTGTCAGTGAGAGTTGGCAAATCAATACGGATCTGGGAGACATGTAACGTGTACAATGGTCCGGCCAAGGTTGCAGAATTTTTAATCAAGCAAACGACATCCTCTCCTTTCACCTCTGTAACCTGCATCATGGGGAACTCTTGAGATCAGAAATTACCTAGTTTAACATTGGCCACATGCTGCACATCTCTTTCACAAGAATTCCTGCATCCGCAGAAAGTCTAAAGGGAAGGCCCATGCAACTCTAAGAACACCAACACTATGCTGTCACAAGTGAAAGCAAACTCTCTCTCTCTCTCTCTCTCTCTCTCTCTCTCTCTCTCTCTCTCTCTCTCTCTCTCTCTCTCTCTCTCTCTCTCTCTCTCTCTCTCTCTCTCTCTCACACACACACACACACACACACACACAGAGATGTGCGCACTCATATGTACACACACAATATATTTTCATTTTATTGAATTGATACAAGGCATGCTGTTTCCACACACACACATTATTTTGGTGTTGTGTGTTGCGGAAAGGGGTAGAGGGGATTTCACAGTGATCAGTGACAGTTTTCTCAAATTTCTGAAATGAAATAGAAAAGATCATTTCGTGGATTCAAACATTTAAAAAATTATTCTTCATCATAGATGAACGCTTTAGCCATACTGAGGTAGTCTCACTTCCTGTAAACAAGTACTGACCAATGAAAATAGTATCTCCATTCTTCACTGACTGCAAAGATATGAAAATTTAGCATCAGAACATGCCATGGTTCATGCAAAGAAAATGCAAAGACATGAACTAAAATCAAGATGCTTCTACGTTTACGGTCTCAGATGTATTTTCCAGCTCTCACTCTAACATTTGAGGTTGGATTTTATGTTTGATTCAAACATCATCAGTTGATTCTCCAATTCTGCAAAAGCCTCGGCCTCCTTAATCCAATGTCTCTTGATCACTAACCCCTATGCATAATACTACAACCTTGGTTTAGGTCCACAATGCTAACCGCCATCCAAATTAACAGACCCTGTCCGCTGATGTTCACAAAAGGGATCACCTAACCTAAATTTCCATGGATAAAAAGTAAAAAGTCCCAATGCTAGATTAACATGATGTGAATAGAACCAGTCTAAAATATTCTCCTCCTGCTATTGTTTCCTATAAGAATCAATTCAATCTCAAATGTACTGTAATGCATGTAATGCCAAAGGAAACCTGGGAGGTGCAGTTCCAATAAACTTCCAAAAAAGGACATATTTAGTCTCTTTCGCCTCTGTGAAATTCACCTTTGATAGGCCACTAAAATTTATAGGCAGTAGATTTGAGGTAGCCTCTTTATCTTGATCGGGTGTCAGGACAACTAAGGAATCTGCCTGGAGTGAAATTGGGTTTTCGCTCTTATTGACAACTTGTAGTTCAGGACCACCAGTGTCTAGCATAACCTGAAAAGATAAGGAGAATAGTTGGCCATAACCAATTTTAGAAGTTATACTATTTATGGATTTCTATAAAACAGAGAAGTTCAACTTGGTATGAGTAGCAGGAGCAACGAGCTTACTGCACAGAGCTTCTTTGAGCTTTTGATAGCTGCCTTTAGATTTTCCAGTGTCTCTTGGTGAAATTCAGCATCACCCCATGAAAAGTCGAATCGTGCCACTAATATACACAACAAGAAAAGTATTTGCTCATTGGTGTCAATGTTCTTGATCAGCTTAGTGCCAGCCATTCAGTTTCTTTCAAGCTGAAGGAGCACATGAAAGGCTACTAACAAGCGTTTGGAAAACACCAATTTCCTATATATTCTACCACTCAGTTAAGCCTGACCTGTATGACTAGTTATATTTCCCTTCCCTGAATATATCTAACCATACTTGGTAGGATGCAAGGAGCAAGTACGTTTACAAATGTAAAACAGGTAACTTGTGAGAATATTATCCATAGTTTTACTTAAATTACCGAGAAATCCTTTTATTTATCAGATAAAAACACTATAACAACAACGTCAACAACAATGTTACTATTTATACAGTATACAAAATGCCAATCCCTAAGCAACGAAGGGTGCGGCGTAGTGGTCAATGAAGTGGGAGGTGAACCATGCAGTCTCAGTTTCAAATCCCAACGAAGACAAAATATTCTAGGTGATTTCTTTCTATTGGCCCAAGCCTAGGTGATTTCTTCTCATCTATCTAAGCCTTGGTGTGCAAAGTCGTTGGTAGAAAGTAGCAGGTACTCGGTGAAATAATTGAGGTGCACGCAAGTAGGCCCGAACCGTCGCAAAAAATAATCAATTAAGGGACAGTGACCAATTGAAAAATGACACCTGTATAACTTAGTTATTTTTGAAGTTCCTTTTTTCTTCTCACGTGTGAGCAGGAAGGGTGAGGACACTTCCCTGCCATGTCACCTCTTAGGGGGCTACTAGTTCCACTTTGAACGAGAATAAGGGGGTAAACTCTGCCCCCATAGCTAGACATATTTGACTGAGCACAAAATGAAGACTTTTAAAATTTATAGTTTTAAATATACTATAATATTTGTGCGACTATAAAAGCTTATTTAGTTAAGGTAAAATGAGAAGTTTAAGTTAAGCTATTTTTTAAAATTAAAAACGGATCATTCTTTTTGACAGATTAAAAAGAAAATATGGTCGCATAAACACAACAACAGAGGGAGTAGTACCAGACATTCCCGCTTTGAGGCAACTAGAGATAATCTCCACCGAACGTGATTTCGGACCAAGCGTGCCGACAATTTTCGTCATTGCCGGAAAAAAAGTCTGCAAAAAACATTTTATTTTAAAAAAAATAAGAAACTCATAAACAACAAGTCAAACAACAATAATCACTTCAATCTCATACCATCCACAGCACATTATGAAAAAAAAGTTCTCCGATAAACACAAATTCTACTACTAAAGAGCTTCATAAAACCTAAATTAACCAATATTATTAAGTTACAGAGAATCAAGTAATCAAACAAGTCAAAATTCTAGTAGTAGAATTCACTCACAGGCTTCGATGGCTCGAGAATTGAAGCCATCCGAATAGGCTCTTCTAGAAGCAAGTTCGTGGAATGCATTTTTCCGGTAGCCGGTCACTGCAACTGAGCTTAGAGTAGAGTACAATAATGGAGGTACAGAAAATAGTAATAATAGCAAAAATGCTTTTGGAGAGAGAGGCCGGGAAATGGATATTTAAATAACTTTTCGATTTCTCAAAGGCCGTTTTAGATGCTTTTTTTAAGCTCCCGGCCATAGATTTTAGCTTCTTCTTAAAAACAAAAAATCATAAAATTTCAAAATTTCAAAATTTCTTAAACTCACAAAATTAACTTTTCTTCAAATAAAATATATGTTCAAACACAACTTTAACTTTCAAAAATTATTTTTAAACACAACTTCAAAAAACAAAAATCAAGTTTCAATCAAATATATGCTCAAACGCTAGCTTAATTTTTATTTACAGTGAAGTGTAATATATCTTTTTAGACTATTTGTGTATTTTAAACATGTAATAACAAACTAGTATAGTATTACTTTTTATTAGGTAATTACGGACACAGATTAAAGATTTAAATTATAATGAATTTAGCTTTTAAGATTCTTAACAATACTCATTATACTATTAAATTAGTTATTATTTTTACTAGGTTTTTAATTGAATTTATTATAAGAATTTAATTAATTAATTTATGAGTGATCTGATATATTTGATGTATTCAATGCATAATATATATAAAAATAATAATTTTACCTATCCAAAAAGTATAATTTTTCCACAAAATATCTCCAATTATCATCCTTGGAGCTATGTGGCCAGTGAGTTCACTGATGTAGGTGGAATTTTATTGTAGTTAGCACCTGTCATTATTCAGGACAGATTGTGGGCTCACGTTACTCTATAAATACTTTTATTTTTTTCCTTAAGATAGCAAATACAGAATCTTTTGTGTGATGTGTAAATTGTAATAAAAGTGGTAATTCAAATAACGTGATCTTGAAAGGTGAAGAAGCTGCTTTCCATTTTTAGTACAAATCTATGCAAAACATCATAAATAAATAAAAACATGGTTTTGTTGCTGTGTGAACCGAATGGTTTTGAATAAGGAAAGTTGGATACGAGCATTGTGAGAGGTTAAGCTAGCGTTTGGTCATACATTTCTAAATTTATTTTGAAAAATCTATTTTGGGTTAAGTTTGATTTAAAGATAAAAATGTGTTTAGACATACGTTTTCAAAACATATTTCTCAAATTTATTTTGGAAAAACATGTGTATTATTAGGGATTTGGCCGAAAACCAGTTATTGAGGTTGGTTTTGGGATTTGGAATTTTGCCAAAATATAGGCAAAATCTATGGCCAAACATGTGTTTGTCAAATAAAACTCAAGTTTATTTTGGCAAAATCTATGGCCAAACGGGTCCTAAGATTCGATAACGACTAAAAACTTGTCGCGTATCGGGCGGTGGCGAAACCAGGAAATTCAATAAGGGTGTTCAAATTTTGAACACCTTTTGCTAGTGGGCTATGTAAGGGTGTTCAAAGTCTATTTTTAATCAATAACAAGTAATATTTTATCTTATATGTAGTATAATTTTTCGACAAAGTGTGGTCAGTTGATCACCCTTGGGCCAGCATATCTTCGTCCCTGGTATCATGCGTTTATATTAACTTTATAAATATATGACACATGTCTTTATAAATATAATTATCAGTAAAACATAGTCTTTTATTATATATTCTCACCTATTTTTATCACTTAACCATAATAATTAGTTTGTTAGATGCAAATATCTGGTGTGAATAAAATTTTATTCGAGTAATCGTATTAACCTTCCTAGATTGGAAGAAGATGAGCACGAGCTAGCGAGGTTTAAAACGGCTACTAAACTTCTTGATATATACAAACTTAGAAAGGACGTGATTAAAATCCTCATATCACAATGTCTAGAATGAAAACTTTAGTATTTGCAGATTGGTTTACCCATCTGTATTTGAAAATGTTATTCCCGCCAATATTGTTGTATTTGTAAATAATAATTCTGTAAAATATAAGTTAGCGTAATGAAACAATAACTAATTCGAGCCCACTGAATTCACAGTGTTTCCTTAAGGAATTTAATCCCCTCCTAGTACCCAAGGTAATGGATTATTTCCTCCCAGGATAGAACGAATCACACACTGGTGTAGCGGTACTTCAAACCCCAGTGTTTCAGCGAACACAAAGTTCGGTAGCAAATCACACTTACAATTGCTTTGTTTGAAGTTAAAACAATGCAGAACGAAGGAGTAGAAACTCAGAAAATCGTATGGAAATGCTGAGAGGAAGCAGTGCAATGTATAGCCAAATATGTTGGCGATTTTTAGTTTGTTTCTTGTGCGTTGAGTGTTGAGTGTCTTTCTTCAACATCTGCTGCACATATATATAGCAGCCAGTGTTGAAGAAGACCAAACGTCCACTCTCCATGGTGGAGCAAGCATTAGCTTGTTTGTGGAGTAAGCACATTCATGTTTGTAGAGCAAGCACATTCATGGTGGGAAGAGCATTAGGCGGCTGCCAAATGGTCAATACACGGATTGGAAAATATCCGTTTACAAATGCGGATAATCTTACGTTAATATTTACTATTAACAAATAAATTTGGTCCAAAAAATTAATCAATCAATCGATCATTTGACCAAATGCAAATTCAAATCCAAATCCAAATCCAAATCCAAATCCGAAGCCGAAGCCGTAGCCGTAGTCGAAGCCGAGCCGAGCGACGACGACGACGGCGCGAGGCTTGCTTTCTTCTTAACTCTTTAAGAGCTACAAGAAGAGCAATTATATATATACCCACCAAAAATCTTTTTCTCTTCCAATATGGGATAATGTCTCATTGTCAAGAGGGGAAAACTTAAAATTTTACTCAAAATTTTATTTTCCCTCCATTTCCCATTCACCCTCATTTTAAGACTATTTCATTTTAAAACAAAAAAAAAACTCAACAATCCCCCACATGAATGGGGAATGGCTATATCACGGAAGTATGCATGAAAAAACTGTGTGATTTGCAAGCAAGGATTAATCGCATCTGGATAAGTAGGTTTTCCTTTGAACTTTCCGTAGTAAACTTATGTCGGATATACTCGGTCAATCGGTAGATTTGATATTTTTGAACCGTCGATCTTTGGTGTATACCTAGACAATCATAAGTTACACAATCAACCCTTAACCGTCTTTGATTCTCATTGTTGTGTTCGTTTCAGCCATGAACACCGCCTGGTTTCATAAGTGCGTAGAGAACTGGCCTTACAAAGTTTTCCTTGAAGCGGCTAACACTTTACACTTACATAGGTGATTCCTAAACGTGTCATCCTGTAGATACACTATTTGATATACCCCGTATCAAATTTAGAAATCATTAAAAAGCCTTAATGCTTTATCCTTGGTACTGAACATTGTCTCATCACAAGAACGGACTAAAATTTTATTTGACAATGTTGAACCGTCATTAATGACTTTGTTTGATCTCCTTGAACCTAGATCTTGGGATCTCCAGTCTTCTAGGTAGAGTTACCGCCACAATGACTTATTCTCGGCCATAGCCCCATTCCCCTTGATGATTTCTCAACTACCTCTCTAGTTAGGCCTTTTGTAAGTGGATCCGACACATTATCACTTGACTTTACATAGTCAATCGTGATAATTTCTCTAGAGAGTAATTGCCTAACGGTTTTATGTCTTCGTCGTATATGACGAGATTTCCCGTTATACATAACGCTCCCAGCCCTTCCAATTGCCGCTTGACTATCACAATGTATGCATATTGGTGTCAACGGTTTGGGCCAAAATGGAATGTCTTCCAAGAAATTCCGGAGCCATTCAGCTTCTTCACCGGCTTTATCTAAGGCTATGAATTCAGCCTCCATTGTAGAGCGGGCAATACATGTTTATTTGGACGACTTCCAAGATACCGCTCCTCCACCAATAGTGAATAAATATCCACTTGTGGACTTAGAATCAGTTGAACCGGCGATCCAATTTGCATCACAGTATCCCTCAATCACTGCAGGGAAACTACTGTAGTGCAATTCAAAGTTTTGGGTATGTTCTAAATATCCCAAAACTCGTTTCATTGCCATCCAATGAGATTGGCCTGGATTGCTCGTATATCGACTCAGTTTACTTATAGCACAAGCTATATCTGGTCGTGTAAAATTCATGATATACATTAAGCATCCCAACACACGAGCATAATCCAATTTTGATATGCTTTGGCCTTTATTCTTTGCTAATGCAATATTTACGTCAATTGGAGTCTTTGCAACTTTAAAGCCCAAGTGCTTGAATTTTTCAAGTACTGTCTTAATATAATGAGATTGTGACAATGCCAGACCTTGAGGAGTCTTATGGATCTTAATTCCCAGAATTAAATCAGCAACTCCCAAGTCTTTCATATCAAACTTGCTATTGAGCATACGCTTAGTAGCATTTATGTTGGCAATGTCATTACTCATTATCAGCATATCATCCACATATAGGCAAACAATGACTATGTGATTTGGAACATTTTTAATGTACACACATTTATCACATTCATTTATCTTAAAACTATTTGACAACATTGTTTGGTCAAATTTTGTATGCCATTGTTTGGGTATTTGTTTTAGTCCGTAAAGAGACTTAACAAGTCTACATACCTTCTTTTCTTTACCTGGAATCACAAACCCTTCAGGTTGTTCCATGTAAATTTCTTTCTCCAACTCTCCATTTAAGAAGGCCGTCTTAACATCCATTTGATGAATTTCAAGACCATACACTGCAGCTAATGCTACTAACATCCGTATGGACGTAATTCTTGTAACTGGAGAGTATGTATCAAAGTAGTCTAGACCTTCTCGTTGTCTATACCCTTTGACTACGAGTCTTGCCTTGAATTTATCAATAGTGCCATCATCTTTGATTTTTCTCTTAAAAATCCATTTAGAACCCAAAGGTTTATTTCCAGAGGAAGATCAACCAATTCCTATGTATGGTTGTTCAATATGGATTCTATTTCACTATTGACTGCCTCTTTCTAAAACAATGATTCCGAAGAAATCATAGCTTTTTTAAATATTTGAGGCTCATTCTCCAATAAGAAAGTCACAAAATCTGGTCCAAATGAAGTAGACGTTCTTTGACGTTTACTACGTCTTGGATTCTCCTGATTACATGTACTTTCTTTTGTTTCTTCCCGAGGTCGTTTAGATCCTTCACCAAACGACTCACATTCCTTTTTATACGGATATATATATTTTCAAAGAACTCAGCATTATCTGATTCTATAACCGTATTATTATGAATATCGGGATTTTCTGATTTATGAACCAGAAATCGATATGCTTTACTATTTGTCGCATATCCTATGAAAACACAATCAACGGTTTTCGGTCCTATCTTTACCCTTTTGGGTTTAGGAACTTGCACTTTTGCCAAACACCCCCACACTTTAAAGTAATTCAAGTTGGGCTTCCTTCCTTTCCATTTTTCATATGGAATGGATTGTGTTTTGCTATGGGGCACTCGATTTAATATTCGATTAGCCGTAAGAATGGCTTCCCCCCACAAGTTCTGTGGCAAACCAGAACTTATCAACAACGCATTCATCATCTCCTTTAATGTGCGATTCTTTCTTTCCGCAATCCCATTAGATTGGGGCGTGTAAGGGGTTGTTGTTTGATGAATAATTCCATATTCTAAACATATTTCTTCAAAAGGAGATTCATATTCACCACCCCTATCACTTCTTATCATTTTTACTTTCTTGTTAAGTTGCGTTTCAACTTCATTCTTGTATTGCCTGAATGCGTCTATTGCTTCATCTTTACTATTCAGTAAGTAAACATAGCAATATCGAGTACCATCGTCAATAAAAGTTATGAAATACTTCTTTCCACCGCGAGATGGTATTGACTTCATGTCACAAATATCTGTATGAATTAAGTCTAAAGGATTTGAATTCCTTTCAACTGACTTATAAGGATGTTTAACATACTTAGATTCCACACATGTTTGACATTTTCATTTTTCGCATTCAAACTTGGGCAGTACTTCCAAGTTAATCATTTCCGCAAGGTTTTATAATTGACATGACCCAAACGTACATGCCATAAATCATTTGACTCAAGTAAGTAAGAAGAAGCTGAAATATTATTATTATTTTTCACAACCATTACATTTAGATTGAAAAGGCCCTCGGTGAGGTAACATTTTCCTACAAATATTTCATTCTTACTAATGACAACCTTGTTGGACACAAAAATGCACTTAAAATCGTGCTTAACAAGAAGTCCAGTAGAGACTAAATTCTTTCTCATTTCGGGAACATGAAGGACATTGTTCAAAGTCATGACCTTGCCAGAAGTCATTTTCAGAAATATCTTCCCATATCCTTCAACTTTTGCTGTTGAAGCATTTCCCATATAAACTGTCTCTCCGGGTCCAGCAGGAGCATAAGTAGCAAAAGCTTCTCTAACTGCACAAACATGGCGAGTGGCTCCTGAATCAAACTACCACAGTTTAGGATTTCCCACCAAGTTACATTCAGAAAGCATGGCACACAAGTTATCAACATCATCATGGTTTACTACCATGTTTGCTTGACCCCTTTTCTTGTCTTTCTTCGGAGCACGACACTCCGTAGATTTGTATCCGGTTTTCCCACAGTTGTAGCAGTTTCCACTGAACCGCTTCTTGCTTGGGTTGTATTTCGGACCAGAAGCCTTCTTCCTCCTTTTGTTAGCTTCAACAATATTTGCTCCCATTATTGTTGAATTTCCACGGCCTCTCCTTTCAGCAGCTTTATTGTCCTCTTCGATTCTCAACCGAACAATGGGATCTTCAAGGGACATTTTCTTTCGTTTGTGTTTCAAATAATTTTTGAAGTCCTTCCACAACGGAGGCAACTTCTCAATCATTGCTGCTATTTGGAATGCTTCGTTGATGACAAGACCTTCAGCAAGTAGATCATGAATAATCACTTGCAATTCCTAGACTTGGGTAATAACAGACTTGCTATCTACCATTTTATAGTCCAAAAATTTTGCGGCAACGAATTTCTTCATCCCGGCATCTTCAGTTTTATATTTCTTTTCAAGCGCATTCCACATTTTTTTTGACGTCTCCACGCTACTGTATACATTATACAGATTATCATCCAGTCCGCTAAGAATATAATTCTTGCATAAAAAATCAGAATGCTTCCACGCTTCAATCACGAGAAAGCGTTCATTCTCTGGAGTTTTATCTGGCAGATCAGGAACATCTTCCTTGATGAACTTCTGTAGACATAACGTAGTTAAGTAGAAGAACATCTTCTGCTGCCAGCGCTTGAAATCAATCCCGGAAAATTTTCTGGGTTTTTCTGCCGGTGCCAACGCCGGTGTTCGGCTTGTCGATGCGTTGGCAGTCACCATCGGAACAGCTTGGTTTTCGCTTTCAGTCGTCATTTTTTTTTCTGTAAAAGAATGACACAAACAAACGTTTAATAAACGTTTTCAAACTGGAGTAAAAAATCACGTAGATTTTAATCTCCAACAAAACGCCACGGAGGCTTTACTCTCCAAAACGGGAGTACACAAAACCACAAAGGTTTTAGTTTGCAGAATAATAAGAATAACACAAATACAGAAATAAATATTAAATTCCTTAAGATTGTTATTCCCGTCAATACTGTTGTATTTGTGAATAATAATTCTGCAAAATATAAGTTAGCGTAATGAAACAATAATTAATTCGAGCCCACTGAATTCATAGTGTTTCCTTAAGGAATTTAATCCCCTCCTAGTACCCAAGGTAATGGATTATTTCCTCCCAGGATAGAACGAATCACACACTGGTGTAGCGGTACTTCAAACCCCAGTGTTTCAGCGAACACAAAGTTCGGTAGCAAATCACACTTACAATTGCTTTGTTTGAAGTTAAAACAATGCAGAACGAAGGAGTAGAAACTCAGAAAATCGTATGGAAATGCTAAGAGGAAGCAGTGCAATGTATAGCCAAATATATTGAGCGATTTTCAGTTTGTTTCTTGTGCGTTGTGCGTTGAGTGTTGAGTGTCTTTCTTCAACATCTGCTGCACATATATATAGCAGCCAGTGTTGAAGAAGACCAAACGTCCACCCTCCATGGTTGTTTGTGGAACAAGCATTAGCTTGTTTGTGGAGCAAGCACATTCATGTTTGTGGAGCAAGCACATTCATGGTGGGAAGAGCATTAGGCAGCTGCCAATCAATCGATTACCGTTACAAATCATGGTGGGATTATCCGTTACAAATGCGGATAATCTTACGTTAATATTTACTATTAACAAATAAATTTGGTCCAAAAAATTAATCAATCAATCGATCATTTGACCAAATGTAAATCCAAATCCAAATCCGAAGCCGAAGCCTAAGCCTAAGCCGAAGCCGAAGCCGTAGCCGTAGTCGAAGCCGAGCCAAGCGACGACGACGACGGCGCGAGGCTTGCTTTCTTCTTAACTCTTTAAGAGCTACAAGAAGAGCAATTATATATATACCCACCAAAAATCCTTTTCTCTTCCAATATGGGACAATGTCTCATTGTCAAGAGGGAGAAACTTAAAATTTTACTCAAAATTTTATTTTTCCTCCATTTCCCATTCACCCTCATTTTAAGACTATTTCATCTTAAAACAAAAAAAAAACTCAACAGAAAAATTAAACTTGGTATATGAAACTAGAGAAGCAATAATAATAGGGAAAGAAGTTAGAGGGGAGGGTTCAAGTTCTTGTTGAGTCGAAAATAATCACATGTCCATTTTACATAATATGTTCAAAATTTAAAATAAAATTAGTATATACTATCTTTTCCCAGACTTTGAGTATATTGAGATTCCAATGAATACATAGCGTGGGGAGAGTATCATTGAGGAACCATTATCATTGAGGAACCAAAAACACAAATACTCAAGATGTAATTGTTGGGTTTTAAGCTTAGTTTAGCTTAAAAGAGGGTAAATGAGAAATAAAGAGAAAAATAAAATTTTAATTTTCCCTCTTTGACAAAGGGACATTGTCCCGTATTGGAGGAGGAAGAGACTTTTGATGAGTATATATACAATTACTCTTCTTCTAGCTCTTAAAGAGTTAAGAAGAAGGCAAGTCTCGCACTGTCGTCGCTCGGCTCCGAATTTGATTGATTGATTAATTTTTTAGACCAAATTTATTTGTTAATATTAAGATTAGCGTAATATTACTTTAATCCAAATTAGCCGTTTTTGTAACGCGTTTTGATTTTCCGTTTTATTTTGCATAAATAGCCATTTACGTAATGGCCATTTTACGTGAATAGTCATAACATACATTCTGAAGAGTTGCACCTCTTCGTTTAAACTCAACATGTTGGCTATAAATAGCAGACCATTCACTCATATTTTCCTTACGAAATTTCTGAATTCTCATATTCCTTTCTACATTGTTTTCTTACAAAACAAACAACGTAAGTGTGATTTGCTGCCGCCATTTGTGTTCGTTGAAACACTGAGGTTTGAAGTATCGCTACACCAGTGTGTAATCCGTTCTATCGTGGGAGAAAATAATCCGCAACCTCTAGTACTAGGAGGGGATTAAGTTTCTTAAGGAAACACTGTGAATTCAGTGGGCTCAGATTAAATTATGTTTCTTCTACATTTCTATTTAATACGTTATTTTTCCTTCTCCAGAATTATTTTATAAATATAGTATACTAACAAGCTTAAGGAACTTAATTTTATATTCTGTATTTGTGTTATACATACTGTTCTGGAGACTAAAACCTGTGTGGTTTTCTACTCCCGTTTTGGAGATTAAAGCCTTCGTAGTTTTCTACTATATTTGTTTACTTTAACGTATATTCTATTTTGGTTTACTATCCGTTATTTGGAGATTAAAATCCTAGCGATTTTCTACTCCATTGGAGATTAAAATCTACGTGATTTTGTACTCCAGTTTTATTCGGTTTGAAGATATAAAAACTTCGCCGTATATTAAACGTTTGTTTGTGTCATTCTTTTACAGAAATGACGATTGAGAACAGAAACCAGGCTATTCCTATAGTGACTGGCAATACATCGACAAGCCGAACAACACCAGCATTGGCACCATCACCGGCATAAAAGCCCGAAAAAAAATTCGGGATTGATTTCAAGCGGTGGCAACAGAAGATGTTCTTTTACTTGACGACGTTAAGTCTACAGAAATTCATTAAGAAAGATGTTCATGTTCTTCCTGATGAAACTCCAGGTAATGAACGCTTTCTCGTGACTGAGGCGTGGAAGCATTCTGATTTTTGTGCAAGAATTACATTCTTCGTGGGCTGGAGGACGATCTGTATAACGTCTATAGTAATGCGGAGATGTCAAAAGAACTGTGGATTGCGCTTGAAAAGAAATACAAAACTAAGGATGTCGGGTTGAAGAAACTCGTTCCCGCAAAATATTTGGACTACAAAATGGTAGATACCAAGTCTGTTATTACCCAAGTCCAGGAATTGCAAGTGATTATTCACTATCTTCTTGCTGAAGGTATAAGTCGAATTAATACTTATGTTGAAAGTATTAATTATATTATTATTACTAATAGAATTTTCATTGAAGGTCTTGTCATTAATGAAGAATTCCAAGTTGCAGCGATGATTGAGAAGTTGCCTCATTTGTGGAAGGACTTCAAAAATTACTTGAAACACAAACGCAAGGAGATGTCGCTCGAAGATCTCATTGTTTGGTTGAGGATCGAAGAGGACAACAAAGTTGCTGGAAAAAAAAGGTCTTGGAAACTCAACAATAATGGGAGCAAACATTGTTGAAGATATTCCACAAAATAATAGAAAGAGGAAGAAGCCTTCTAGACCAAAAAGCAACCCAAGCAAGAAGCGGTTCAAAGGAAATTGCTACAACTGTGAAAAAGCTGGACACAAATTTGTAGATTGTCGTGCTCCAAGGAAAGACAAGAAGAAGGGTCAAGCAAACATGGTTGAAAAGTACGAGGATATTGATGACTTGTGTGCTATGCTTTCTGAATGCAATCTAGTGGGAAATCCTAAGAAATGGTGGATTGATTATGGATCTCGCCATGTTTGTGATGTTAAAGAAGCATTTGCTACTTATGCTCCCGTTGGACCCGAAGAGACGCTTTCTATGGGAAATTCTACAACGGTCAGGATTGAAGGATGTGGCAAGATATTTCTGAAAATGACTTCTGGCAAGGTGGTGACTCTGTACAACGTCCTTCATGTTTCTGAAATTAGGAAGAACTTAGTCTCTACTGCACGTCTCGTCAAGAACGGGTTTAAGTGCGTTTTTGTATCTAATAAGGTTGAAATAAGTAAGAATGAGATGTTTGTAGGAAAATGTTACCTCACTAAGGGCCTTTTCAAACTGAATGTAATGGTCGTTGAGAATAATAAAATTTCAGCTTCTCCTTACTTACTTGAGTCAAATGATTTATGGCATATACGTTTGGGACATGTCAGTTATAAAACCTTACGAAAAATGATTAATTTGGAAGTATTGCCTAAGTTTGAATGCGACAAATTGGAATGTCAAATATGTGTGGAATCTAAGTATGTTAACCATTCTTATAAGTTAGTTGAAAGGAATTCAAATCCTTTAGACTTAATTCACACAGATATTTGCGACATGAAGGCAATACCATCTCGCGGTGAAAAAAAGTATTTCATAACTTTTATTGACGATAATACTCGATATTGCTATGTTTACTTACTTAATAGTAAAGATGAAGCAATAGATGCATCCAAGCAATACAAAAATAAAGTTGAAACGCAACTTAACAAGAAAATCAAAATGATAAGAAGTGATAGGGGTGGTGAATACGAATCTCCTTTTGAAAAAATATGTTTAGAATATGGAATTATTCATCAAACAATGGCCCCTTATACGCCCCAATCCAATGAGATTGTGAAAAGAAAGAATCGTTCATTAAAGGAGATGATGAACGCCTTGTTGATAAGTTCTGGTTTGCCACAGAACTTGTGGGGGGAAGCTATTCTTACGGCTAACCGTATACTAAATCGAGTACCCCATAGCAAAACACAATCCATTCCATATGAAAAATGAAAAGGAAGGAAGCCCAGCTTGAATTATCTTAAAGTGTGGGGGTGATTGGCAAAAGTACAAGCTCATAACCCTAAAAGGGTAAAGATAGGACCGAAAACTGTTGATTGTGTTTTCATAGGATATGCGACCAATAGTAAAGCATATCGATTTCTGGTTCATAAATCAGAAAATCCCGACATTCATAATAATATGGTTATAGAATCAGATATTGTTGAGTTCTTCGAAAATATATATCCGTATAAAAAGGAATGTAAGTCGATTGGTGAAGGATCTAAACGACCTCGAAAAGAAACAAAAGAAAGTACGTCTAATCAGGATTATCCAAGACGTAGTAAACGTCAAGGAACGTCTACTTTATTTGGACCAGATTCTGTAACTTTCTTATTGGAAAATGAGCCTCGAACATTTAAAGAAGATATGTCTTCTTCGGAATCATTATTTTGGAAAGAGGCAGTCAGTCGTGAAATAGAATCCATATTGAACAACCATACATGGGAATTATTTGATCTTCCTCCTGGAAATAAACCGTTGAGTTCTAAATAGTGTTTTAAGAGGAAGATGAAATATGATGGCACTATTGATAAACATAAGGCAAGACTTGTGGTCAAAGAGTATAGACAACGAGAAGGTCTTGACTATTTTAATACTTACTCTCTAGTTACAAGAATTACGTCCATACGAATATTAGTAGCATTAGTTACGGTTTATGGTCTTAAAATTCATCAAATGGACGTTAAGACAGCCTTCTTAAATGGATATTTGGAGGAAGAAATCTACATGGAACAACCTGAAGAGTTTGTAGTTCCAGGTAAAGAAAATAAGGTATGTAGACTTGTTAAGTCCCTTTATGGACTAAAACAAGCACCCAAACAATGGCATGCGAATTTTGACCAAACAATGTTGTCAAATGGTTTTAAGATAAATGAATGTGATAAATTTGTGTACATTAATAATGTTCCAAATTACATAGTCATTGTTTGCTTATATGTGGATGATATGCTGATAATGAGTAATGACATTGCCAACATAAATACATCTAAGCGTATGCTAACTAGCAAGTTTGATATGAAGGACCTGGGAGTTGCTGATTTAATTCTGGATATTAAGATCCATAAGACTCCTCAAGGTCTGGCATTGTCATAAACTCATAATATTAAAACAGTACTTGAAAAATTCAAGCACTTAGATTTTAAAGTTGCAAATATTCCAATTCACATGAATCTTGCACTAGCAAAGAACAAAGGTCAAAGCATATCATAATTGGATTATGCTCGTGTGTTGGGATGTTTAGTGTATTTCATGAACTGTACACGACCAGATATAGCTTGTGCTATAAGTAAATTGAGCCGATACCCGAGTAATCCAGGTCAATCTCATTGGATCACAATGAAACGAGTTTTAGAATATTTAGAACATACCCGGGACTTTGCTTTGCACTACAGTAAATATCCTGCGGTGATTGAGGGATACTGTGATACAAATTGGATCACCGGTTCAACTGATTCTAAGTCCACAAGTGGATATGTATTCACTATTGGTGGAGGAGCGGTATCTTTGAAGTCGTCCAAACAAACTTATATTGTCCGCTCTACAATGGAGGTTGAGTTTATAGCCTTAGATAAAGCTGAATGGCTCCAAAACTTGGAAGATATTCCATTTTGGCCCAAACCGTTGGCCCCAATATGTATACATTGCGATAGTCAAGCGACAATTAGAAGGGTTGGGAGCGTTATGTATAACGATAAATCTCGTCATACACGACGAAGACTCAAAAACCGTTAGGCAATTACTCTCTAGAGGAATTATTATGATTGACTACGTAAAGTCAAGCGATAATGTGTCGGATCTACTTACGAAAGGCCTAACTAGAGAGGTAGTTGAGAAATCATCGAGGGGAATGGGACTATGGTCGAGGACAAGTCATCGTTGCGGTAACTCTACCTAGAAGACTGAAGATCCCGAGATCTAGGTTCAAGGAGATCAAACAAAGTCATTAATGACGATTCAACATTATCAACTAAAATTTTGGTCCATTCTCGTGACGAGACAATGTTCAGTACCAAGGATTAAACATTAAGGCTTTTTAATGGTTTCTAAATTTGATACGGGGTATATCAAATAGTGTATCTACGGGATGCCATATTTAAGAATCACCTATGTAAGTGTGAAGTGTTAGCCTCTTCAAGGGGAATTTTGTAAGGCCAGTTCTCTACGCACTTATGAAACTAGGCGGTGTTCATGGCTGAAACAAACACAACAATGAGAACCAAATACGGTTAAGGGTTGATTGTGTGACTTTTGGTTGTCTAGGTATACACCAAAGTTCGACGGTTCAAAGATATCAAATCTACTGATTGACCGAGTATATCCGACATAAGTTCACTACGGAAAGTTCAAAGGGAAACCTACTTATCCAGATGCAATTAATCCTTGCTTGTGAATCACACAGTTTTTCCATGCATATTTCCATAATATAGCCATTCAGATTCAAGGTCGTGTTTGTTGGGTTTTAAGCTTAGTTTTGCTTAAAAGAGGGTGAATGGGAAATGGAGAGAAAAATAAAAATTTGATTTTCCCTCCTTGACAAAGGAACATTGTCCCATATTGGAGGAGGAAAAGACTTTTGATGGGTATATATACAATTGCTCTTCTTCTAGCTCTTAAAGAGTTAAGAAGAAGGCAAGCCTCGCGCCGTTGTCGTCGCTCGACTCGGCTTCGGCTTCGGCTTCAGATTTAGTCAAATGATTGATTGATTAATTTTCTGGACCAAATTTATTTGTTAATATAAAGAACGTAATATTATTTTAATCAAAATTAGTCATTTTTGTAACAGTAAATTAATTTTCCTACGCGTTTTGATTTCCCATTCTATTTTGAGTAAATAGCCATTTACATAATGGCCATTTTACGTGAACAGCCATAACAAAGAGTTACACCTCTTCATTTAAACTCAACATGTTGGATATAAATAGCAGATCATTCCCTCAGATTTTTCCTTACGAAAATTTTGAATTCTCCCCTTTCTTTCTACATTGTTTTCTTACAAAACAAACAACGTAAGTGTGATTTGCTGCCGCTATTTGTATTCGTTGAAACACTGGGGTTTGAAGTACCGTTATACCAGTGTGTAATCCGTTCTATCCTGGGAGGAAATAATCCACAACCTCGGGTATTATGAGGGGATTGAGTTCCTTAAGGAAGCACTGTGAATTTAGCAGGATCAGATTAAATTCTGTTTATTCTACATTTCTGTTTATACGTTATTTTTTCTTCTCCAAAATTATTTTACAAATACAATATACTAATCGTCATTAATATGTTTGTAAGGCAACATTAATTAATAATGTTAAAAATGAGGCAACCAAACTTTTTGGGAATCCTACGGGAATATACCAAAGAAAGACGTTATTTACCAACAACTAGCCATTTTAGTCATGCTATCAAAGATAGCAAAAAAAAACTACCAATGATATACAACATTCAAAAAATATAAGCAAAAAAAGTTTTTTTTCCAATGGGTATTGTTGCGATTCATTTAAAACATATAGATGTGTCAATATACAAAATTTGACGAGTTAGACTAGTTTGGAGTCAAAATTCATTACCAATAATATAAAATATTTTTTAAAAATGTGGCAAAAAAGGATTTTTTTTCAATGGGTATGGTTGAAATTCATTGAAAACATATAAATGAGGCAATATACAAAATTTGAGCAAGATTAAAGATGATTTGGACTGGTTTGGTATCAAAATTCGTAGTCAAAATTGAGTTTAAAAGATTCTTATGCGACACATATATCAAACATGTATCACGTATGTATCTTTCACACAGGTATACATGGATATACATGCATGTGTTACACATTTGATATACATGTGATACATATGTGATACACATATCATTTTTTTACATGCTCATCTTTTACTTCTAATTTTCAATTCAGGCTACCTCAAACCCACCAAATCATCCTAATATTGAGATTCAAACTCCTTAAGATGTACTCAATCTATGCTAATAACACTCACTCAAAACAAAGCAAAGATATTTTTTGGGCTACAAATAAATAATTGACTAATATTGGTAGTGTTTGGCTAATGTTAGTAATATTTTATGAATTGATCAATTTTTGTAATAAGCTACTTATTGGCGGAGCTGGTAGTTTCCCAAACTTTTTTGTGACATACCCTAGAAGGAGGAAATCGGCCTTCATAATTTTTTACAATGTTAAAATTAAGAAAGTGCCATTTTTAAATCTCTTATGTGTAAAAATAAATCTCCCATGTATAAAAAAAAGATGAGGTCATAAAACTAAAATCAAATTTATAATGACCCATAAAACTATTTGACCCAAGCAGTTATTGACGTATTTAGCTCCTCCAAAATTCATATTATTGTTTGCATAAATTAGTGAATATCGTTCGATCGAACATAAAAACATATATGTAAAGTAATCATTAGTCATGTTGCGAGGGGCAGAGCTAGGTCAACGGAAGGGGTTCAACCAAACCTTTTTCGCCTGAAAATTATATTGTATATATATAACGCCGTAACCTTTTTCCATATATATATATATATATATATATATATATATATATATATATATATATATATATATAATATCATTTTTTACCCTTCCTTCTCTGTATGTTATTCTCCCCCTAAACTTAAACAAAAAATGAAAACATAACATGAAATAAACTAAAGAATCAAAGCAAATACCGTCTATAATTAATATTAGAAAAATTAACCTAAATAGTCTCATACCTAACCACTTAAACTAAAAATAACCGGTAGAGACATATATGCATAAGTCATGTATTATATATGTATAATTGTGTATAATCAATATATAAATTATGTATATGATCAGAAAAAGTAAACAATGAATATTACCGGCTATTTGTGTAAAGAAGTATCCAGGTCCATACCCGTTACCCGTTTGTTCCACAAAAATCCCGTAATTTCTCGTTCGATGCCCTTGATAGTACTAGACTACTACTAGTAGTAGTATATACTGTTGTAACCAACGCAATTCTCAAAGTCAAAACTCCAAATTGGCTATGGCGGAAACCACAACAACAATCTCCAGCGACTCAATTCCGAACCCAGATGCCGGAAAAGATGAAAAACCCAACAATAACCCAATTTTCTCATTGCTCTGCAGTTTCCTTCAGCTCTTCAAACCGCCACTACCCAATAAGAAGAAGATAGAACCCACTGCTACTATTTCAGAGGCCAAACCAACTGAAGTTTCAGGTGAAGAGGAAAAACAGCCTTCTATAGTGAAGTTTCCACGTCAGGAGTTGCCTTCTTTGAAGCTCGAATCAGAAGGGGCTGAACCCGATACTAACCCCGTCGTTTTGTGGCAGGTATTCCACCATTTGGTTTCTGTACAACTTGCAAGAATTTATACAAATTATTTTGTAAACCCTATCTAGTTCTGAGAAACTGTTCTTTGCATATGTGAGCTTTGGATGTTTGACTGATTGTTGGAGTATATCCTTGACTTATTCAATGGTTGGGCTATAAAATGAGTGTAATTAACATTGTAAGAATAATATGCAAAAGCAGGTCTCGATTAAGTGGTATGTAGAATTCGTGTATAGTTAAGGTCAACTATAGTTGTAAAATGTTTCGAACAACAACTTTTTTTTTGGGGTTAAATGAACACTGTTGTAAGGAAGGATGAATAGCACCCAAGGGTGTGGCCTAATGGTCGATGAAGTGGGTGCAAACGTTTGAGACCGGAGTTCAACTCCCAACAAAGACAAAACACACTATGTGACATTTGTCTAAGCCTTGGTGGCAGAGTTACTCGGTATATGTGATGGCAGAGGCAGAAGCTACTAGGTGGAATGCTGGCTTTATTACCACTGTTATAAAAAATAAAAAATAAAAGGTAGGATGAATAATGATGTAAGGTAAATACCCTTATCAAAAAAAAAAATGATGTAAGGTAAATAGTTCATTTTCCCTTTTTTCTTCTTCGTATAGTTGAAAGAGGTTGAAGGGGAGCCTTGGAGCAACGTAAAGTTGTTTCCGTGTGACCTCTAGGTCACGGGTTCGAGCCACGAAAACAACCACTGATGCGCGGGATGCCTTGTGCACTGGGCTGTCCTTTTGTAAGGTTGAAAGAGGCTGATCGGGCATTTGAAGTCAATAGGAGTAGAGTACCATTGCCAACATTACTTATTTTGTGACAATTGACATGGTCTTAGAATAGATATATATTCTTATTAAGTCTTTCAACTGTATATTCAAAATTTGAATCTGAAGGAAGTGGTACTCCCGCACCATCTACCCATAAGGTGCCCATGTATCTGGCTAGCTTGCCCTTACGAGCAGAGTCATTTGTACTGTGGATGGAATTTTTGCCTTCGCCGGGAATTTAGGTGGAGATATTGGCATTCTTTGCTCACTGGAAAATCCTTGTGTAACTGAAACTACAATTTGATTCTTTACCTTGTTCTGGGTATTCCACTCTTTGTGCTTTGAGTCTGTTATTGAATATGTTCAAATGTCTGAGCAGACGAACTTGTGCATTTGTAATACCATGCCTTCTATGGAGCTTTTGCTACTAGCACCTCACCTATTTTGTTTTGGTTTTGAGGATATCATACCAAAGAAAATTTGTGGTAAGATGAACTTTTTAAAAGCTTATGTAGTGGCATTCCATGCTATTTAATCAGGTACGATGATTATTTTCCATGATACTCTACTTTCACTTCTCAGTTATGGAGAATGTTATGAGACACCTCTTCTCACAAAACCAATAGTTTTGATTTGGTACTAGCACTGGCCTATGTAACATTGTTTTTTAAGAGATTGTGTCAAAGAGAAAGCGCTGAGGACAAAATATGAATTCCTATAAATATAATCAGACTAGCCTTCATAATTTGAGACCTGTTAGGAAATATTTATTGTATTAGGAAATATTTATTGTATATTATGTTTACAGTAGTAGCAGTTTATATTCTCCACCGTTAAGCACCTTTTTTTTGTGTGGATAAAGCTCCACAGTTAAGCACCTTTTAAGTGCAGTGTACATTCTCTGGACTAGAAAGAAAAGAGAACATTGTAATCGCTGAGGTCCATAAGTACCTCAACTGAGTAATTTGCTACTTTTCATTGTTTTCATTGAAAAATAAAAAGAAAGGTAGTGCTGATATATGTTATAGAACACTAGCTATATAATAAAGAAAGAGATAAATAAATCTGAACCACTGTGAATAGTAAGACTGATGTGAACCATACATGGGAATAATAGTAAGACTATTGTCAACTGTATGTTATATGTTCTAAAACATTAGCTGTATAAATTTGAAAGAGGTGAATAATCATGTCTTCAACAAGTAAAATGTTGTGCCCCTATACATCTCAAGATTTTGCTTCTTTCCTGAACTGCTGCCTTTTCTTATTCTCCTGCCTGAATTTTCTGCACTATATCTGAACTCAGGTTTATGCTATCGGAGGGTTCTTTATTTTAAGGTGGGCATGGACAAGATGGAATGAACGTCGTGGAAATGGGAGGCCATCCAATGACGAACCTCCTCCCAGTCAAGACTAGACTTTGACACTTGTGTTGCAACAAGTTAGACGGGAGAAAAAGAAGAATGATACTTGTGGAGATAGGTTTATGTGAGCCTTGTAAAGTATCAAAGTCACAGTTGTGGGTTTTACAATATTAACTGTAAAAACCTGAATCAAGCTACATCAATGGTCTGGTCAGCATTTTATGCAACCTGTTTTGGCTATTTTTGATAATTCTTCAATTGCTAAAGTGAGGCCAGGATTTGTATATGAGTAGTTGGAAGCTCGTATATCCATTTAGCTTGATAAGTGTTTCTTATGAAAAAAATAGTGCTCTTGAGCACATGATATTGGGAGAGCGGAAGGATTACTCTTATCATCTTGTCCATGGTAAGTAGCTCAGATTGCAGCTCGAGTAACAAAGTTCGAATATCTTGAAGTTAATTTGTTAATTGCCTTCAAATACATGAGATGTTTTTTTTTTTTTTGAAAAGGTAACATATTTGTATATTCATATAAGGACTTCATTAAAATTGTGAAGTCACCCATAATTACAATGTAAGTGCCCATACAAAACTACACAAAAAGGCTATTTTCTGCCTTGTTCTATTACAATGAGTCTAAGGCATCTAAAATGGATACACTATCCTTCAAAAGTTTTTCTTTACACCAGAAATTAAAAAGAGCTAAACATTTCATCTTTATCTTCTGAATATTGTTGGATTTCTCTTCAAAGCATCTTTGGTTTCTCTCTTCCCAGACTGTCCATCATATACAAGTTGGGACAATTCTCCATCTCTCTTTGTCTCTCGAAAGTGAGTCCTCTTTATTCCAGCTAGCTAGAAAATCAAGGATTCTTTCCGGCATTGCCCATGGAATTCCCCTTAGACCGATAAAAATCCTCCATATCTGTATAGTGAAGCTGCAATGCAAAAAGAGATGACTAATTGTCTCTGCCTTCTCACCACATAAGTAACACTTAGAGCACATCTGGAATCCTCTTCTTGTTAGGTTGTCATGTGTTAGGACTGCTTCTTTAGCTAATAGCCAAGTAAAATAAGCAACCTTGTATGGAACTTTAACTTTCCATATCATCTTCCATGGCCAGCATCCAATCTGATTGTTGGTTAGATTGTATTCCTTGTAGGCAGTCTTTACTGAGTACTTCCCCTGTTCATTCCCTTGCCATATGATAAGATCTTGGCTAGCACTGGTACCACTGAACTGTTCCAAGGTCCTATAGAATTCAATTACTCTATCGATCTCCCAATCATTTAGCATTCTTCTGAAGGTGAGGTCCCACCCCTGAGCTGCCCATACCTCTTCTATAGTTGCTTTTTTTTTTGTTGTTGATTCAAATCATGGATGTCAAGGAATAGCCCCTTCAAGGTTTCTTGTCCTAGCCAATTGTCATACCATAGTGATATTTTGCTACCATCGCCTACTTTGAACTTTGACTTGTTGATCATTTTTGGCCATAAGTTTCTGATTGATCTCCACAAACTGACTCCATATGGATTTCTCATTGGCTTGGATGTCCAGTTCCCTTCCTTTCCATATTTCTCCCTAATGACCTCTGACCACAAGGTTTGTTCTTCTGCTGCAGTTTCCATAGCCACTTCATCATCAAACTTTGGTTCTGCACTCTCAGGTTCTTTATTCCCAATCCCCCTGCCTTTTTGCTGATTGTCAGATCATTCCATCTAACCAGATGGAACTTCTTCTTTTCACTATTACCTTTCCACAAGAATTTCCTTCTTAAAGCATCAATTCTCTTTACTACATAAGCTGGAATTGGGAGCAGAGACATTATATATGTAGGTACAACATCAAGGACTGAATTGATCAAAACTAGTCTACCCCCCATGGATAAGTATTTATTCTTCCAGTTTGCTAGTTTCTTCTCACATTTTTCCAGCACAGTATTTCATATACCTTTAGACTTGCTTTTTGCACCCAAAGACATCCCCAAGTATACAGTAGGAAGTTCCCCTACTCTTTCCCCCAGAATGTTAGCCACACTTTGTATTTCCAGCACCTCATTAACAGGGTAGATGTAGCTTTTCTGCCAGTTAATGTGAATATCAGAGATTGCTTCAAAAAGAATGAAAATCACCCTAAGTACCTTTACTTGTTCTCTTTTAGCTTCACAGAACACTAAGGTATCATCCGCATACTGTAGGTGTGATATTCTCTTGTGACTATCAGCCTTGCTACTCACTTTAAAGCCTTTTATCCAGTCCTTTGTTTGAGCTACTTTTAGCATGTCATTCAATCCTTCCATGGCAATAAAGAACAGAAAAGGGGAGAGAGGATCCTCTTGTCTAAGCCCCCTTTGAGAAGGAAAGAAACCAGCTGGTGCTCCATTGATCAATATTGAGTAACTTACTGTAGAGATGCAGAATTTTAACATCTGATCCACTTTTCTCCAAAGCCCATCCTTCCTAGTATGTCAAGAAGGTATTTCCAATTCAAAAGTCATATGCTTTCTCAATGTCCAGCTTACATAGTATCCCAGGCTCTTTAGTTGATTTCCTTGTGTCAATGCACTCATTAGCTATTAGGACTGCATCCATGATCTGTCTGCCTTTAATGAATGCCATCTGTTGGGAGTCCACCAGCTTGCTGATCACCTTTTTGAGTCTCTCAGTTAGTAACTTGGAGATGATCTTGTATATACTACCTATCAAGCTGATAGGCCTAAAGTCTCTTAACTCTTTGGCTCCCACCTTCTTAGGAATCAAAGCCACAAAAGTGGCATTTATACTCGTTTCAAAGACTCCTTGGCTGTGGAAATTCTGTATTGCTGCTACTACATCTTCCCTGACCACACTCCAACACTTGCTAAAAAAAGCCATTGAAAAACCATCTGGTCCAGGTGCTTTGTCACTTGCACATGCCCTGACACTATCCCAGATTTCCTGTTCTCCAAAGGAGTTCTGCAACATTGAATTGTCCTCTGGTGAAATCATTGGTTGATTCCTGCTTGATTCTGTTGGTCTCCACTCCTCTTCTTCAGTGTATATGTTTTTGTAAAATCTGATTATCTCCCTCTTGATATCTTCCGGGCTCTGGAAGGTCTCTCCCTCTACAATCAATTGGTCTATGTGGTTATATCTTCTGTGGGCATTTGCTGTTCTATGAAAAATATGGTATTCCTATCTCATTCTTTAAGCCATAGGGCTTTGGATCTCTGCCTCCATGCTATTTCCTCACGGTTAGAAATATCTTCAAGTTCCACGGACAATGATGCTTTTGTGAAGATTTCTTCATCAGGCAGGCTTCTTTGCCTTGTACTTCCTCCATTTCTGCTAGTTGATTGAGGATGCTTGTTTTCTGCCTAACTAGATTGCCTTCAATTGTTTTACTCCAATCTTTAAGCTTTGCTTTTAGTGCTTTTAGTTTATAGGCTAGAATGAAGTCTGGTCTTCCTTGACAGGTGAAGGATTTCCACAATTCCTCAATTTTGTCTATGAACCCTTCAGTTTGTAGCCACCAGTTCTCGAACTTAAAGTAAGACTTAGTTGGTTCCCAAGAGCCTGATTGAAGCATTATTGGGGAATGGTCTGAGTTCACTTTCTGCACTAATTGTTGCTTTATGTTACTGAAGTTGTCATTCCAATGAAAATAAGAATCTGTCCAGTCTAGCTGCTGCCACATGCCTATCTCCTTTCCTCCATGTATAATCCCCCATTCTAGTTGAATATCTACCAACTCCATGTTTTCAATGAAATTAGAGAAATTCATCATTGCCATTGAAGTTCTGGAGCAATTTTTCTTTTCTGATGTATACCTCACAGTGTTGAAATCCCCACAAACTACCCAAGGCCCCTCAAAAAGACCTCTTACCCCTGCCAGTTCCCACCAGACTTCCTCCCTCTTATATCTATCATTTGGAGCATACACCCCCGATAGATGCCATGAATACTCCTGAATCTTTCCTGAGAAATTGCAAGTGATAGTGTAGGCTCCAATGTAACCCACCTCTCCCTCCCAAACTCTACCATCCCACATTATTATAATTCCCCCTCTGGTCCCACTAGCCTCTAACTGGGCAAATTTCACCCATCTGCTGTCCCACAACTCCTTCACTAACTCCCTGATATCCCCCTCTAACTTTGATTCTTGAAGGCATGCAATCCCTGCTTTCCAACTAAGTAACAAGCTTTTAATCAGTCTCATTTTCATAACTCTATTCAACCCCCTAACATTCCATGATAAGATGTTGACAATCATTAAAATTAATCAATGTGGATCCCCCTACTTCTAGTCCCATTGCTTTTGAAATTACTGCCAATTTCCAAAGCTTTTATCTCCTTTGCTCCCTTTTTCTTTGATGTCTGTAGAATCTGTGATACTGCTTTCCCTTTGTTGGCCTGCCTTCTGCTGTCTATTTTTGTAAACAGCTCCAGTGCTTCTCGCTCACATCCACTGAAGTTCACCCCAAATTCCTTGCTCAATTTTATAATGTTCTGATGTACCCAAATTGATACTTCGAACTCCAAATCTTCATCTTCCTCTAAGACGTGCTGGTTGAGGGGTTCTGCTTCTTCAATTACCCATTCCATGGGCTTGTCAATTTATGTTGCATGCATTTGCAGATTGTCATAGTTTTCCGAGTTTTCATTCTCATTGTCATTATCCGAAACAATTGTATTGGCTTTCTCCACTAGCTGTCTTTCTTGTTGCCTTCCTTCTTCTCCTTCCTCTTCTTTCTTTTCTTTCTCTTCTTCTTCTTCTTCTTCTCATCGTGGCTGGTATTTTGTTTCTGGGTTTCCTTCGCCAGAGAAGTGCTCTATTTTTTTGTTGAGATAGCCACTATGTAGCGCTGTTATTTCGTCTCTAATAGGATTTGATCTGTGGACTGGGTTGGGCTTGGAAAGTTTCTTTTCTTCAATAATTGTTTGTGCCATAAAGTCTGGGCCCAAAGTGGAATTCTGCACAGACTTTTTAAAAGACTCACATGACTGGTCTTGTGCTAGGTCAGAACAGCCCACGTGCCCCTTTAATATTTTATAATCTCGAGCCCCACCCACTTTTATTAGGTTATCACTCTTTACCCGCTGGTTAAAGTCTCTTTCTTTTACCCACCGGTTGTTCCCATCTTCTTCTCTCCTCTCTGCTTTGGTTCTCACTGGAGCTTCAACCCAGATTTGAATTTCGAACAAGATACCTTCGGCCTCTATTTTCAATGTATTAGGAATCAAGGTTCCATCACCTCTCACTTTAATTCTTGCCCATTTAAGGTGGTTTTTGAGTTCTGTTGCCTCTTCAGTTTCAACCCATCCCCCACAAGCTCCACCCACTTCTTTAAAAACTCTATGGGACCATAGATGTAGTGGAAGCCCTACTATTCTGATCCACATCTGGGTTATCTTCTTGTCTCTTGGAACCGTTCCCACCATTGGATTCCACCATTGAAGCTGGACCTTATCCTTCTTCCGGTACCAGTCTTGGTTTAGAACATTATAAGCGGTGACCATTGAAGGAAATTCAAACAAAAATCTGTTTTGGCCCATTTCATAGATGCTGATTCCGTTGGCTTGTTTCCAGAGCATTTGTGTCCATTTGCGTACTTCCGATAATGTCGTGATTTCAGAGATTTCTTCTGAAAAGGAACCAACCAGACATCTGCCTAGGACCTCACTTTACAGAATTTAAATTTAAAGGAACCAACAAATACATGAGATGGGTTGATGAACTCAAAATGCATTACAGAATTTAAATTGTTACACCGCACTTGTGTGGATTCGATGATACAGGTCGCATAACAATCTCACTTTCCTCATATTATGTTTGATTTACGTTCAGTCGCTCAGCAAGCAGAGCGATATACCAACAAAGATAATGTCCCTAAAGTCTGTTCACAGTTAGCCAGGAAATGAGACTGAGAGATCCATTTTCATTTATGACCTTCGGCTTCAGTCTGGTCACCATATAATAAGGAAAAAGGCCTAGCTACAAGCTCAAAAGAACATTTTCCAACAAAAAGAAGACAAATTGTGTTCCTGCTCAAGGCTATGGAAAAAGGCAAGAAAGAGTGGGGGTTGAAGCTAGGGCGAGACCATCTGACATATCCACGTTTAGGACCCAAAGATAAAGCCTCCAACATAGCAATGTCAAAGTTCCACATGATTTATCTCCTGAACCACAGAATCAACGACAAAATGTTAACAGTTCATCCGATGTTGCGACCTGTACACTTGTCGTCCACTATACACTCCCAATCAAAAGAAAGATGAGTAAATAAAAAACAAATCCAGTTACTTTAAATTAGTAAACAGGAACATGTGCAGAAAATTCAACGGGTGGGCAGCCCCAGTATAAAATAGCGAACAGTTTAAGCAGAAATGCACCAGACCACACACGTAGAAGTCCGCTGGAACCATTTTATTCAGAACTCATCATTATTTGTCCTTATTTACAAGAATGCAGAAAGAATCCCTACAGAAACTTAGAAAGAGGAATGCCTAAGTTGTAATGTACACTCGAATGAGGAAATTGCAGTGACCAAAATCCTATAATATCAGTCCTAACTCCTAAGCATACAATATCAGTTCTAATCATCTTCACGTGAGATCCTCCGCAATGTCAAAACTATCAGATGGTCCACATGAAAACTCTATCAGTTCCTATGTACAGTTCTGAGACCATCTCATCTAACAGCCACCAGGTTTAAGCTGTGCCTGTTGCTGCTTGTCTAATTTGTTTGTCGTAATTTTTGCCAAGATACAATTGAACCTACTGCCTCCATTCAATTTCTGACTGTACATAGATATCTGACCAGATAAATGAAGTTTGACGCAAGAAACATAGGCTTGGTTCAACCGTCTTTTTAAGTTCCGAAATAATTATCGTATATCGGAAGGCGATCAAATGCATCAAAGTTGGCCTTCAAACCAACAAATTGGCTCCGAAACTTGGCACAACCAGGATTTGGCCACCTGCACCCACTGTCTCTACTGTGCATAGGGCACAACGATTCACAAACTTGGATGAGAGGATTGTCGGAAACATCATCTTGCATCACTGTAACAGGTTCAGAGAGGTCTGATTTCTCACTGCCATGTACTGAACCATTCGAATTTGTTGTAGAAACTGAGCAGACAGAACGCTGAGGAATTTCTGTTGGGTTGCTTTCAATGCATACATTACAGTCTCCGTCTGGTGAAAAGTAGACATTAAAACCCAAAGATTGTACTGCACGCTTTATAGTAGCAGTTTCTTTGCTGGCTCTTTTTACCGCATCCCTGGCAGAGGTGCTCACAAGTTTCTCATTTCTCAATTCTGTAACTAAGGACTCCACTGTGACACTTATTTCGTTCAGTCTTGTTTCTGCTGCTTCTTTTGCCTGTGTAAAAGTTGTTTTTAGACAGTTAATAAAGGAGTGATGAATCAGAAATCAATGTATGCACCAAGTTCTCGCTTGTATTGACAAAATCAAGATGCAGCAGTTAGGCGACATCGACAGGCAACACTAAAAAGAAGCTAGAAAACTATGCTTGTCAATTATTTGTAGGTTGGAAGTAACTTAGCCTAGATTTTGTTGCGAAGTTCATTCTCATAACTAATCTCATGAAACTCTACAAGCCAAATTTGATACAACCATCGTAGTTTGTCAGTCAACACTAAAATGGCATATCTGGGTTACGATGAACTTTGCAGTTTCAAGCTGGAAACCTTTTCTTTTCCTTTTCGGAGAGGGCGAGGAGAAAGGAGTCTGCAGAGAAAAAAAGAGAGTTTACCCTTTGCAGCTCAGAGAATTTTCTCGTCAACTTCCTGCATTCTGCCTCAACTTCTCCACCTTGTGCCTCTGATGGGCAAGCCCAACGAAGGTGAAACTGAGGCCAAACAGTTGGAGCTAAAGCTGCTGCTGGTGGTAGTAGCGGACCATCATGTTTCAACGGGTCATAGAACAGGTTGTAATGCGCATGAGAGCTTCCTTCCGATGCCCGTACTTCAGCTAAATACATCCACAGGCATCCACAAGCATCAGAAATACCAGCTTGCTCTCTTTCCTTCTCGCTGAAATTTGTAGAAGTCAGAAGAAGTGAACTAAAAATAGGAAATGACATTAAAAAAAAAATCCTTAGGAAATGACATTAAAAAAAAATCCTTTCTATCCCATGATGGAGTTCAAAACAACCTAAAGCCAAAAAACCACTGAGGTGTCAAAGCCTTGTACTGTGCTCAATAGCTGTAAATCCTGATCATAAGAGCATAAATAAGACCCCCCCCCCCCCCCCACCCACAGAAGAAAAGGAGAAAAGCAAAGAAGAGATGAGAAAAAATATTTTGGTCATGCACACATGACAAATTACCACTCCCTTTCATGTTGAACTAGCAATCTAACATCTAATATGGTGTAATCAAACATGGCAAGGAGGAAAAAAAAAGACAAAAAATTAAATTCAATTACAAGAACTACACATCAATCCTGAACTAGTTGGGTCATATTATCCTGATCATCCATGTCGCTCTATTTAGACCTATCTTAATACAATATTTTAAAATTTTAAGTTCTCTAGCATTAGAAGTTATGTACCTAGATCTCTATATTTTCTATTGGCATACAAATCTCTAACCAGAACAAAAAACTCCTAGCAAACATTGGACCTAAAATAGACGTACTAACATGACTAAAGCTTAATCTATACTAATTGGTATAGCCTATAAGGACCCTTTTTTCACTGTCTTTTTGTTTCACTATTTCTGCATGGATTTCAATAGATGGTACGTCTCTTGAGACGATTTTCTTTCATGTGATTGTTGGCCTACTTGATCATTTTTTAACACCTTCAATCACCACGGTTTCACACCTATGGACTGATCTGGAGGTCCACGTAGGACATGGCCAAACCATCTCAAGCAACCTTCTCTCATTTCTTTTTGTGGCCGAGTTGCACCTTCTATTGAATGTGATAATGTCTAATCTTATCTCATCTTATACCATCTTAACACTTGTATTTCTGGATACTCATCTTGTGGATATGTTGGAACTTAGGGCTTAACATTCACTCCTATCTAACATTGCCGGTTGTACAACCATCCTACTGAACCATTTTACTTCATTGTTCTTCCCAATGCCTCTCTCCAGGTGGCACCCAAAGAGGGTTAGTTTTCCAGACATACCTCTTACCTGAAAGAGTGTTCTTCATGTAAGACACTATATAAACCAGACATCTTCTCTTCTATATGACTTCTCCACTTGAACAGAAGACAAAAAGAAGAGAACATAAATTTTAGAAAGAAAATGCAATCCCAAAAGACAAACCAAGTAGAAACAGAGGGAGAGTCATGACAAGCCAATAGGGAGCATGCACCTCCCAAGAAATCTAATGTTCTCGTTCAGGTATCATGACAGATGCCTCAGAACAAACACTCTTCTTCTTCAGGTGCATTTACTATAAATACGATTCCCTTCTACCAGACGTGGAACTCATATCAATGCATCAGACAAGCACCTCAACTTCTAATAGAATGCATCTTCTTCGGGTTCCGCAAACAAATGCATGTGTACCAAAATGAAAGTGAAAAACAAAATACTACCAAAACGAGATTACCTGTTGCACAAAAAGTTTCCGAAACGGCAAGAAAGCATGCAATCCAGAAGATCCACCAGGAAAGCCTGTATTGTTGGAATTGAAAGATAGGAAGCTTTATTTTCTCCAAGGACGTAAATTATCAGTTTATTGGAATATATATATTTATACTCTTATTTGACTCTCATGTCTTTTAGCAACACGTACCGAAGAGAACTCGAAGGCAAAAGGGTACATCCTTAACAACTGTGAAACACAATCAACCCACTGCATAGGGCATCCAAATATAACAAGTTAGAGCTAAAAGATTAACGGAACCAAAAAGAAGGGGTAAAAGATAAAGAAGCAGAGAGAGAGAGAGAGAGAGAGAGAGAGAGAGAGAGAGGATATTTTTGTCAAACACAATAAAATTAATATAAAAAGATCAAATAGATTGTATGCGCGTAAATCTCCAAACAAAAGATAGAACTCGGAACCGCATGCGGAAGACGTACCTGCAAGAAAATGGGGGAATTTTGGTTCTGTGCATGAGATGTATTTTGAGCTTGAGATGAGGATGACCCTGATACTTGCCGCATGGGTGATGAAGGTAAACTCCCAGTCGAAGCCTGACGAGATAATTCAAACGGCATGTTGCCACTTCCAGATATAGTGGGCATTCCCAGACGATCTGAAAATGGATGACCAAATGCAAGCCAATCTTTCTCTACAAGTGCCTGGATGATTCGAACAACTTAGACAGCTGTCCATATATAACCAAGGGGTATGGGATGCCCCACTTAAATGTTAAATCCTTCTAGCATTGTCACGAGTAAAATGGCATACTGACGCATTAACACAGACCTTAATGATCTCATGTGGATGAAGTATTTTACACTCCAAGAAGAAGAAAAAACAAGGCTACAAATGTTAAATACCAGGTAATATGAGCAGATAGATCCAAACAAGTCCCAGTACCTGAAATCCTTTAATTGTACGATAGTATGGGTCAAGTAGCAAGCTGGCAAGTGAGACCAATTGCGTAGTTCGATCCCATCCATCGCTGCAGAATGAAATTCCATTTTTAAAAAGAATAAAAAAAACTAGAGGTACTCTTTACTGATAGTCTCCGATGAAGATATATATGCAAAATCAATTTAAAAACATATGAGCTTCATACAACAGATCATCAGTTGGATAAATAAATATGAGCTAGGAAAGGTTTTTGGTTATTTGTAAACAAGTACCATTGTCGTGTGTACATTTGCCATTCGGATAAAAAGGAAACACACAAATATTTAAAAGTCATTGTGAGAATGTACGGGAGAAAAATCTATTTTATTAACAATGATACAGTGAGCCCTATAACTATACAGAACAGTCATAAAATGTGCTGAAAGCTATGGCCAAAATAGTTGCACAGTGCAATACTTGTTGAACCACTTGTCAGTTGAAGGAGTCGAGGCAAACCATTTGCAGGTTCAACTGACAATTAGTTTTAATTGTCATCACTCCTCATGTTTTGACAAAATAAATTTATTAGATCGACCTGTTGAATGCTATAGGTAATTTCCAATATTTTGAGAAAAACAGATAGAATTAGTACTGTTAAAAAGGTAAAAATTACGGAACATCCACTTCAGTGGTTTTAGCAATAACACCAGGTATATCAGCCAACAAGTTATGCATTCTTCTAATATCTTTTTCTTTTTTTTGATAGGTAAGCATTCTTCTAATATCTTTGCAAACCAATTAACCAGAAGCAACCTGATTTTCAAGTCTTCGATTATGATCAAATCCTTCGACGTCCATGGCTTGCATGGCCTTTTCTTCTACTGCTATAAGTTATATCTACTGTTAAATAGTTTGTGCATCTGAAAGAGTGGAGCTTCCTAAATATATGTCTGTAAATAATTGTGTGAGAGAGAATGCACGGGAGAAAAATCTATAATTTTAACAATGATACAATAAGCCCTATATATAATACATATTCTACTCCTACTACATATGGGACTAGGACATATTATACTCCTACTACATATGGGACTAGGACATATTCTATTCCTACAACATATGGGACTAGGACTATTTACACATAACTATCCAACATTCCCCCTCCAGCCGGTGAATACAAATCATATGTACCGAGCTTGTTACATATGTAACTAATATAAGGACCCGTGAGGGATTTGGTGAAAATATCTGCAAGCTGATCATTCGACATAAGACTCCCCCTGAGCAACAAAACCAGGTGGTTGCTGATAAACAAAAGTTGGCCGAACAGTTGCCGGCAAAATTTGAAAATAGTGAGACTAAGCCGAATTCCACTACAAAATAGGTTCTAAAACACCACCAGAATACACAAACTTTTTCTAGAATTACTGTTCACGCCGGAAATCACTGTTCACGCCGGAAAAAATAAAAGTGTCAGAATTTGATGTAATTTATATGGGTAGGCTCGGAATCACTGGACGAGTAAGTTGTCCTTAAGAAGTTTTGTCAAAATATGGCTGGAATGGCTCACACATGCCGGAAAAGTTACTGTAGCTCGCCGGAACCCTAGTTCTGGCGGCGCGTGGAGGTGCGTGACTTTCTGCCGGAGCGATTGACTGGGGTTTTGTCGTCTTACTTTTCCGAACAAGACGGTAGTGTTGGTTTTTGCACAACACTTACCAATGAGGAGATAACGCAAATCAATCTGAGTCGTCAACCGGAAAGACGCACGGTGACTGACTTTTCTGTTCCGATGGGATTGGAATTTTTGGGGTTTGGTCGCACAAGGGTTTTAGATCTGATGGTGGTACTGGTATATGCACAGTACCACTGTAGCAGTGATGAACCCTGGGAACAACACGAAATTGCCGGAAAATTGCACGACGGTGAGATCTTTCTTCCCGGATGTCGCTGGAATGACGCACAACGATAATTTTCTCACTGAAGCTCTGATACCACGTGAGAATGCACGGGAGAAAAATCTATATTTTTAACAATGATACAATGAGCCCTATATATAATACATATTCTACTCCTACTACATATGGGACTAAGACATATTCTACTCCTACTGCATATGGGACCAGGACATATTCTACTCCTACAACATATGAGACTAGGACTATTTACACATAACTATCTAATAGTGTGATATGGTGGCAGAAGTAAAAGGTATCATGTGTATTTATTATCTGTTCTCTATTACAAATAGAATGAACTTTTCAACCTTCACTAGATAAAGATACTTTAACCCTTGGTAGGTAGAGTTACCCGATATATGAGCTGGTGGAGATAGCAGGTACCCGGCGAAAAAATCGAGGCGCACACAAATCGGTCCAGTCACCACCTTTTTTTTTCAAAAAAAAAAGAAAGAACATAAAGAAATTTCAACCTTATAAAATTTATCAAGAGCTCTTAATTTATGTAGGAGGCGGAGACAAACAGAAAATAGGATAATAGTTTTTTCTAGGAGGGGAATGAGTGAGTGGCCACATCAATTCTTTTTGGCATAAAGATCAATACACCCAAGATGCTCCACTTCCAACTAGTTGGAGGAAGGAATACATACTTATTCATTGTTGCTCTAAAGAATTTCAAGCAAAATGTATTAAACCCGGACAGTCACTAGTTTTGATCAAAATTGATTTTGCCATTTTTTAGTAAATCTGATACGTAAAAAATATTTTTCAACAAGTAACATGCAAACTAGAACACTCAACTGTAGTAAATTGACATGGTATGGATAAAACTTCTGAGAGTATCCAAGCTAAATTAGCGCATTTAAGTGAAGAATGACTTCCATGAAAGTCTCATCCAGTGTTGTCAAAGGCGCGCTTAAGCCTTGTAGCGAGGCGCAAAATATGTTGAGCGCTTTGCCTCGCTTAGCGGGCGCTTCAATATCGTCATCAAGGCTCTAAGGTATACTTTTCCTTGATAATGAGTGTAATCCTGAGGATGCAACATTAATAATTGATATTTCACTTTATCGCATTTTTTCCAATTTATTTGTCCATATGTTTGTTATTCATACTTGTAATTATTAGTCTTGGACTACACATACATATTTGTATTTTTTCTCCTTTGTGCCTTTCTTCATTAAAGCCCACGTGCCTTAAAAGCTCTTTTGCGCTTTTCGCCTTTGATAACACTACTCTCAGCGTAATCTTTAATGGCATACACATTTGTTTCAGTTCCAGAGGATAATGACAAGTCAAACTTTTCTGAATGTTAGTTTATAGATATGTATAGTGTAGTCTTGTCCCACATTGGAAGAGGAGTAATATCTCCTTGTAGTGTATAGCTATAAATAGGGACCTCTTGTATTGTATTTATCATCCAATATCAATAACATATTTTCTCCCGTGCCTTTTCACACTGAAGATGCTAGATAACAACATTTTCTCTTGTTTAACACAAAACTAACGTTTTTAAAAACAGATACAGTTAGCTCTAATGTGCTATAAGACCATTGGATTGCAGCTACGTACTCCCCACTATTCTCTCTGCTTGGGCTAGTTATGGAGAGGTCTTATGGAAAACAAATGCAGAAAGTAATCACATAGAAAATAAGACTCAGAACTATTTCATTCACCAAATAAAAATGACTGTTGTTGACCTAGATTTTCTCCCTTGCTCATTCAACAAGAAATTTCATTACGTCACAACTCTGTCTTTCTCTCGTTCTACACTCCAGTTGCTCAACAAATTCCAAGGTAATTTGCTGAAAGGTGCCTAAGAACCTGTACATAAAACAAGAACTACTAGGCCTTTATGCCAAAGCAAAGTTGGGGTTGGCTTCTCTATATTACTGGCATATAAATCTCCAATAGGACTAAAGACTCGTGAAAAACATAAGTCCTAAAAGCAAACATACTAACGTAACTAAAACATAGTCCCAACTAATAGGTACATAATGATAAAATATCCAAGGAGGAATCAACAGAAACACAAATACAAGGGACTCAAGCATTTAACAAAGTTCTCCACTTAGGCATTTATAGACTTATTTATAAGCATAAGAATGGTCCAGAAGACAAGAAACCTGCAATGAACAAGAACTGAAGCTGATTCTAGTGCAACACGTGCAGCAATCCAAGCAGAACCAGCCAGGACAGTTTGAACATGTATTAACCACCCAGTGTCGCCCAGTGTAGAAACTGAAGCAGACATACTGCTGAGATTGCCTCCGCCCCAACTCCATCCACCATGCCTCTGGAAAGCAGTAAAACAATTGACAGCATTAGCTTATCATTACTCGTCCCTCCTCTGCTCACTCTCCTTCTGCCACTAAGCCTACCAAGCCCCCCCCCCCCCACCCCCAAAAAAAAAAAAGGATAAAGAGAGAAATCTACTGTGCCAGATGGACAGACGCTCCACATCAATTTTGTCAGTTCCTTACCTATGAAGTGGCTTTCTGGTTGGACCACTAATACTGAGATCATAGATCATTAGAAGAGAAGAGAAACAGGGAAAATAGTACATCTTGCAAGCATCTAAACTCAAAACTTATAACGGTTCAAGGACATTGCCAACAATACTTTTCTTTACTTGGAGATTCCCCTCCCCACCCAACCAGGAAAAAATCCCATTCTTGATTTCAACTCCTTTATATACATTGAATGTGTATACAGCACAGACTGCAAGTTAAAAAACAAAAAAGGAAAAGACAGGAAGGACAGTAAATAGAGGAGTCCACTGTGACTTGACCATGATTACTGTCAGAGTTCAGATTGGCTTCAAAATATGTCTCAAATCTTTTTGAAATTTGTTACACTTGAACTTATCAGACACAAAGACTAAAATGATTCAAAATGCTTGGATGCACCCATAGCCTTGGTGTTGCAATAACTAGTCACAAGCAGGTAACTTGGATTCACTTTCAACAGAAATTCTCTTAGGTCCTGCCACCTTAATTCAAATCTCTGTTTGGTTTGGTGCCCCTAGTGCATTGATTGGTCAAGACGTTCTAAATAGTGGACATTTTGCATGAAGGAATATTTTTCAGAAAGATTAATGGCATACCAGAAAAGATGACATTCCATCTGATGAAGTAGTACCATGAGTATCTAAATAGTCTCTAAGCCGACCAAGACTCTCCCTCATTGCATGTATATTATCGATGCCAAAGAAAACAATCTGACCAGACATGTAAATCAAGCAACATCAGTCCACGAAATAATTAGGGAAAGATATACTCCCTCCTTCTCATTTTATATGGAGGTGTTTGACTTTATATGAAGTTTCAGAAAGAAAGATTGATTTTTCGGCACATACCAAGAGTACCCTTAGAACTTGTGGTCTTAAACATGCCATGATATTTTTACGGCTATAAGAGCATGTCATTAAGGGCAAAATTTACAGGTTTAAAGTTACAGAGTTCCAAACATAGAAAGTGTCATTCTTTTTGGAACATAATAAAAAGAAAGAGTGCCATTTAAAACAGAGTGGAGGGAGTATCATGAAGGAAAGAGCAGCAAAAGAGACAGCTCAAAAATTAAACAGACCTCAGACTGAAAATAGTTTGCAGATGACTCTGATCCACCTCCCATTGCCCCATTTGCTAAAGCATTTTTCCTGGGCCTTGCATCAGCAATATATAGCTTCCTGAGAAGACAAATAAAGAGCATATGCAATTAATAAGAGATAGTCAGCTGTGCCATGAAACTATGCAACTATCTAAAAGGAGTGATTCATCAAAAAGGAACTATCTAAAAGGAGTTAAGTAACAACAATAAAAGAAACAAGACAGAAGTATTTTTATGACCAGATCAAGGAAGGAATTGAAAGGGATCCTTTAACTAGCCACATAGCAAGAAACTTACTCATAAGGCATAACAACAAGAAATTTAATCAAGAAGACATCTTAGAGATTAGGTGAAATAAAAGGGAAGTAGTAAAAGGAACACCTTCGTTTCTCTCCAGCAATTTGAGTACACAGTGCAGCAACTAGATTCTCATCTGCATTGCTGCAGAAAAGCACAAGATTTTCTTTTAAAAATAACTCGAGGAAACACAAACTACTATAAATTTTTAACAGCCAACTTATTTTTCACGACAATAAATTAATACAAATATTCATAAAAGAAAAAGGATCACATAATTTGGAATAACCTTCTCATATTCATCATGAGGCCAACTAGCGGTTGAGAAGAACGTGCAAGAACAGCCCCAGTTCCTAACAGATGCAAAACATAAGCACTGGCCTAAGAAGATCAAAGCAAATGAGTTCAAACAGCTAAATTTTAGGCCCACCTCTGTCACACCATGTTATGGCTGGCAGCCTACACCGTGCACGGAATGTACAAGCCTGCAGCACTTTGTCATCACTATGTATGAAAAGTCATTAGGTAAATGCCAAAATAATCATCATTTAACCCCGAAAAAATGGCAGAACAAAAAACATCACCTCACCTTATGGACTTTGGCAAGAGTAAAGCAAATGGATAAGTTGGAGACATTGTGTAATTAGAGTTAACACTGCTTATTCTCCAATACTCATTTGAGAGTGTGAATGACCCGTCTTCAATAGCACGGATAGAAGCTTGACAGAACCCCATTCCAAGAAGTCGGCAGTACTCATTCAACAGCCTTACTTTGGGATTCGTGTTACTAAACCTGGAATGGCCACCAGCAAATGCATAGAGATCCCATAACCTTGCAGGCCTTGCACACCGTAATAATGCATCATAGACAGCACGCCTCTGGGAAACCATAAGACGAGCAATTATAGCTTGTAAGTAAAACGTGCAAACTTGTTTTAGCAAAGGTTAGGAAAGTGTTGTCAACTAAACAGTCTGGGTCACTTTGTTAATGAATACATGCTATTATCTATTCCAAAAATAGAAGTATTCAGATTAGTCCAGTTTCTACTCCCATAATAGTCTTAGACTGCATCAAGGCATTGAAATCCGAAATCCATATAGCGGTGTTAACATCGACTAGAGACAACATAAACGAGTGTGCTCTTCCACTAATACCCATCCACCCTACATAAATTTCATCCTCTGGAAGCTGATCAATATGCAGTTATCACTGAAAAGTTAACAAAGTAACTCAATGTTGCTATGGAACATGTGAAACAAGAGAAAGCTTTTAATGAATATTGGTTATGAACATACGTAGGATTCATTATATATGAGTTTTGACTACACGAAACAAGAGAAGTTCCTAACTAGGAAAATCACCGATATTTTGAGAAGTTCCCCAAAAGAAAAGTTCATTAATTAAAAAAATTCTATATCTCCTTTTTTTATGAAGAAAGAATTCTAATTAGGAATTATACTATACATTTAACCTAGAGTATACGATACAATTCTGATAAACACCCTCAAACTAGAGCATATACATCTGCACTGCAAGATAACCAAATGTGTACTTGATTCTTGGACTTCAGAGAGAATTTGACAAATAGACTGTGAAAAGGGGGACTGAAAGCATAAAAAACAGCTTCTGATTCCCAGCAAACACATGCATTGTTATTTGATGTTGAGGCGTAGTTGATTGACTTGATTCTGCATGCTAGTGTGACATATTAACTGGACGATCTGGTAATGAATTGATAACTGGACAAGTTGACTAACTCGACATGTTGGCTGACATGGAATACTTGCAAGACTAATGTAAACTATAGAATTGACATATCTGCTAACGTGGATGCTGACTTCACCAGCCACCTGATGTAGACCAATGACACAGCAGGGTGATGTTGTGGCAATGATTAGTGGACTGTGCAACTTGTATTCCTAACTTGATTGGTCAGCTTACATGGACTTCTGAGTTCTGATAAGACAAGCTGTTAACTTGACATGTCAGCTGACGTGGATGTTCATGTAATGGTTAAAGTAAAGTAATAATATGAAACTCTATTGTTAATGTAACAGCACCGACACAACAGGGGACAGGGATGGTGTGCTGACATGGCTGATAGAAACTTGGCACCTTGGTTGTGTAGACATATATGCCGCTGGAACTAAAGAGTAAAGACTTCAAGGTGCACAGGCAAAGGATCTCGGAAAAGGTTTCCTCATCGTGTGTTTTGAGACAAAAACCTGATGTCAAAATCGGGTGGAATGAGGAAGAACAACAAAGATATAAGGCCTATGAGTTTTTTATATTCTCTAGATTGGAGATCACTGAGGAAAGAATCAAGGTAAAGCGAATGATTGTGACGACAATGTAATGATATAGATGATCACGTAAAAGGATAAAACATATGCAAGGAACAGCAGAATGTGGCAAGAATTTATTTTTGACAACTCAGCGACTAACAGGTCGCTAAATCAGTACCTCTAAAATTTAGACAGCTCAGGTACTGTTGAAACGACAACAAAGTAGAGAAAAAACCACTTATTCAATTGGTCACAAATGACATACAAGACGATTCACTGTGTGGGAGTTTAGACCATCACGAAAAGTTTTTGTTCCTAAATGAGGAAAGTTACTGGTAATTCGTGAAGCTTCTAATTATTGTTATTCTATTTTCTTTTTTTGAATAACCAAAAAATCCCCGAGACGGATGGTGCACGGTTGAACTCGGTGGATGATGGTCCCGCTTCTCTACCCATCCCATGACATGAGTCTAATCCACACATCACTTGAGCTCTTATCACAAGACCAAAGCCCTAGGGCAATTGTTATTCTAATTATGATATACGTTAAAACTGTACACTACAAGTTAATCTACAGATGCACAAAGAATCTAGATATTTATAACCATTGCAATCTTTAACTCATTATATTTTCAGTGTCTCTAACTCTCTATTCTAACCTGAATTGCTCAGGGCATTGTACTTGGTGAAAAACACGTCAGTTATCAGTAATGGGTCCACAAAAGTTATTCAAAAGGACAAAACTCAAACCACCCAGTTGAAGAAGAGAAACTGGGAAATTCTCATGCTATTACTGAAAACTCAGTCATCAACAAGAGAAATTAAAAGTTCATTGCAATCTCAGCAAGTTAGAGCCACATAAAGCAGCTGGAATTTCATGGACCCCCTCCCCCACAAAGAGAAGATAACAAAGTAAATATACGAATTAATGAACAAACAAATCATATTGAGCCCAAAGCATCAACAGTTGAAAAAAGATATAAAATCAGAACATGAGTTCTGAGCTGACCTGCTTGGTTCGAGGACGAAAACCAAAGACAATGATTCTCATATCTTTGCCTGGAAAAAAATGTTAAGTTAATTTACCATTTTCAGAATATTGTATAATAACAAATACTACAAGGATGAAGACAGTGCTTTCATCTAATGGCATACCAATGATCTGAAGCAACCGCTGTGAACCAGTCTTTTCAGGCTGACGCTGACCTGATGGAAGCTTCATAACCTGGTTAGCAGGAAAGGAAAGAATTGTAGCCAGAATTGACAAATACAGGATAAGGTTTACACAGTACTGATTCTTAGATGCTCAAAAATAAAGAAAATTGCCAAAGGCAGTTGACTCCTGTACTTGGGTACGGGATGTTGTGATGGCTGATGAAGCTTCTCACTTACTGGAAAAGGTAGTATTGAAGAAGCAACAGAATAGCTAAATGCACACCATTGTAAAGATTATAATGTGAAGCAGATAAAAAAGTATGTGCTTTCCTGGGTACTGACTAGGGGTGACAAACGGGTGGGGCGCGTCGGATATGGGCGGGTCGAAAACAGATAATACAAATATGGATAAAATATCCGACCCGACCCATATTACGGATAGAAAATAGGTTAACCGGCGGATAATATGGATTATTCATGGCTTCTTGAATATGATCACTTTTGGGAGAATTCCTAGTCTCCCAAACTTGAAGAACCCCCAATTTGGGTCTTTGCAAATGTAAAAGTTAAACCCATTGGTTATCCATTGAATATCCACTTTTTTTGGGAGGGGTTTAAAAAAAAAGAAAAAAAAAATCCACTTTTTAAGTGGATAATATGGATCTTATCCATATTTGACCCAATTTTAAAAAGTTAATTACCCAACCCATTTTTAGTGGATATATGGATGGTTAGCTGTTTTTATCCATTTTGCCACCACTAGTACCGACTAAGACTAAGAAATAAAGTGCACCTATTTAGCTATAAAATATTCAGCATCCTTCCAATATATTCCATTAAAACTGATTATATTCAAATCAGCTGGTGATATTCGGAAAACAAGTGTTTGAAAATTGAAGTACTTGACAAAAGAAGGTGCACCTTTGCATCAAAGATATATCACCACACTTTGCAACAAAAGGCAGACGCATCCAATGGAACAACATGAGGCTCAACCAACCAATTCTTATTGGACAGGAAGGATGGCAAGCACTATTTAGACAAGTGAGAACACGAAAAGACATGAAAAATGCTAACCAGAGCAACGCATGAACAAAAGAGAAGAGAATGTAGATGATATATGATGCTCCAAGACATCACTGGCCAAGAGAAAAAGAGCCATTATTCTGGGATCAATATTGCCCTGGCCATTGGATGCTACGACCAAAAATTAATAGCCTAGTACTCTTGAGCGAGCTTAATTTCCAATACTACATGTAAAAAAATGTAACACCCCGACCCTCGAGCATATAGTGCTAGTGAATTTGAGCATGTTATAACGAAGTTGTGCATAAAAAATCATGCTTTGATATGATACGAGTTAATGAAATGACTGGAGAAAGAAAAAAAGAGGAAGAGAAGAAGAACTAAGACCAAACCAGCCACTCGGGCCGTAGTGCAATTATAGCGCCGCAGTGGAGAATCAAAGGAATGAGAAAAGGGCTAAGGACCATCACGGTCATAAGGGTGCAATCGCCCTAAGAGGAATCAGTGACCGTTGTGGTACAGAATCATAAAGATCAGTTTTGAAGAGAATCAGTCGCGGCGGTCAAGATGGACTTCGCACAATTCACAAAATTTTAAGGGCTTTTGGCTCTTTTCGCTCTGCTTTGCACTGTGAGTGTAAAAGGTGAACCTTAATTTGTTTTAGGTCATTGAAAAACGAGATCTTTGACTCATCAACAGCATTAATGGTGGGACTAAAGGAACCCAACACCAAATTAAGATTTTTCTTACAAACTAAGATAAGTTCTAGCCCTAATTCACGGTATAGCTCGAGATTCATTATGGTGGACCATAAGTATTTCTATCTTTATCCTAAGTAGGGTTTGACATGAAACAAGCATTGGGGAATGGGGATTTGAGTTCTACCAAGGTTACAAGATATCACATGAGTTCTAATGGTACTGCATACCCTTATCTATACCTTTTTTATGTATCTTCTCCTACAACTGTTGGAGAATACCAGCTCTTCTGCCTTTCGTTCTTCCTGCTCCAGCTCCTATGCCGCTTTCAAATCTATTCTGTAATACCTAGATCAAATCCTCCAGTCAATTGATGTTTCTCTTCATGGTGACTTGTTGCATACTTAGACAACATTCCCTGCTTCAGTCGAGCACTACCACAAACTTGATCTCCCTATTACTCTTCTAAAAGGTACTTGGACAACTGCAGCACTTCTGTCTTCCGCTCTTCCTGCTCCAGCTCCTACTCCGCTTCAAGTCCATTCCATATTACCTCGACCAAATCCTCGTAATTCAATTGATGTTTCTGTTCATGATACAGGTCCACAAAGTCTACCTAATGACTCATTGCCTACTTATACAATATCCCTGCTTCCATCAAGCACTCATCGCACGAACTTGATCTCTCTATTACTCTTTGAGAAGGTACTCGGCCTACTCGCAACCATTATGGCATTATCCTGTATAGAATTTCTTAAGTTATCACAATTTACCACCCAACATCATGTCTTTGTTACAGATTTATCCATTGTCAAAATATCTAAAATTGTTGCAGAAGCAATGGCTCATCCTGGTTGGTATCAAGCTATGATTAAGGAAATGACCGATCTACTTGGGAGATAATTTATTTGCCACAAGGCAACACAGCAATTAGATATCACTGAAAGATACTGTCAAGGTTAATGCTGAAGGTTGATCGTCTGACATCTAGATTGGTGGCCAAGAGATATATACAGATTTATGATCTTGACTATAATGATAATAAAAAAAAAATTGGTGGCCAAGATTGCTTTTATCTGCTTATTTATCTCCATGGCAGTCATGTTCCATTAGCCACTTTATCAGTTGATACCAAGAATATATTTGTGTGATCTAGCTGAAAAAGTTTACATGGAACAACAGCCAGAGTTTACCGCACAGGGGGGCCTGAATTAGTATGTAGATTGCACCGAGCTCTTTATGGTCTCAAGCAATCACCACGGATAGGGTTGGTTGTTTTAGCACTGCTGTCCAACAATTTGACATGCTTCTAAGGGAAGCTAATCACCCAATGTTTTATAATTATTCTCATAATGGCAAATGCATGTTCTTGAATGTTTATGTTGATGACATTGTCATAAGATGAATGAAGACATTATTCATAATTAAGTAGCATCTAATTAATCACTTTTAGTCTCAAGACCTAGGTAAATAAAGTACTTAGAGGCATTGAGGTGAGAGTCATTGAGGTGTCCAAATCTAGGGGTGAAAATTTCATTACACTGAGGAAGTATGCTTTGGACACATTGAAGGAAGTTGGCATGATGAATTGCAATCCATTGATAACTCCTATGGATCCGATTGTTTAGATTGTTCCTGTATGGGGGAGCCATTGGGGTACAGGTACAAGGTAACTTTGACGACTAAGGCTTAGCCAGATGGGAAGAAATCACATATGATTTTTAAGTGGGAGGTAGCAAGTACCTGGTGGATTAATCGAGGTGCACGGAAGTTGACCCGAACACCACCGTTATCCCAAGAGAAAGAAAGTGATACGATAATCAAAAAAACAAAAATAAAGCGATATAATATAACTGTTGCATATCTGAATTATAAGATAAAGAAAAGCAAACCTACAATTTTCTGGACCTTCTCAATGGTCGCCAATGGTACTGTGCCAAGTGCAATGATATCTCTAGACCCTTCACTCTAGATAATACACAGAAGCAAACAACATCCTATTCAGTACAAACTAGCAGAAAAACAGAACAAGATGAAAAAGGTTGTGATAATAAGTATCTCATGTACTTCATGTATGTAACAAGCATCTGTGCTTATTCGACAGCAAATTTCTAAGAGCACGACAGATATCTTTCAGTGATCTTAGCAGGAAATCTGAAACTACCACCAAAACCACAGAAAGTGGAAATGCTACCTGAACATTCAACAAATGACAACTTTTCACAATAATTGGAGCACCAAGAAGACGTTATACTACATTCAGACAAATGCACGTTGTTTGCAAGTGATAAAGGCCAAGGACTGCTAGTTTATACTTCTAGCTGGAAGAACCTGCCTTCTTCTTTTTCTTCCTTTTTTTTTTTTTTTTTGGGGGTGGGGGAATAAAAAAATGTACTTCTAGCTGGAAGAAGAACCTTTTCATCAGTTATCACAGAGTTTGGAGAATTGATGCTTCTGACTTAACGGGTACAGTTGTCTCCATGTGACATATAGGTCATGGATTCGAGCCGTGGAAGCAGCCACTAATGCTTGCATTAGGATAGGCTGTCTAGATCATACCCCAAGAGGTGTGGCCCTTCCCTGGACCCTGCATGAATGCGGGATGCTTTTGTGCACCGGGCTGCCCTTTTGTGTTATGCTTCTGACTTAATACAGTATCAGTTAACAGAACCAACATATAAGTTAGAACAAATTCCTCCCTAACATCCATGAAAAAAGTCTCTTTGGCAAGAGGGAGGAAGCGGTCCCCATTAGAATACATTTTGAAACCTCTGTTTGTAGACTTATTTCAAGACGGTGTTTCAGTCTCAACAGAATATTTCAGAAGTCACCAACCAAATGAAATTACCCCTGTGTTGACAGTTGATTCCACGAAGATTGGAGACAAATATTTTCTGCCAGAAATACAAACAAGCAGGCCATCCTATGGGCTCAGCTATTTGAATTTTGTGCCAAGCTGAAGGAAATTAGCCTTGAAATTGTGGGAAACTTCTTATCAAACCTTAGGTTAGCAAGAGATCCTAGCCACAACTTGCTCCTTTCTTAAAGGAGCCAGGTAAACTGATGTGAGGCCTCAGAGCTTCACTCTACCACAGCCAAGTGCGCCAGGCTCGTGTCTACTTCGATATATAGCCATGCTTAGATCTGGTCTTATTTACTAGTCAGTGTGAATTTTTTTATACTCTTGGTTCAGCAAATGACTTATAATACTAAAAGACAGATGACATAATCCAGCGCAAGGCATGATGAAATCCTCATTTTGGATCTTAGCTATTCATCTCTGCTGGCTGCAGCGATCCTCCAAGCAGGTATACTTTACCTGACTCATAATGACATGTGTGTTAAAATTAATCTTAGGACTAATTATATGCAGATTTAATTTGCAAGTGGCATTACATGCTGCACTGTTATATAATTGTTCTGCACTTCCTTGAAATATGCACTTCAGTGAAATGGAAGCAATTCACTTATTGTTTTTTGGTTCACTTAAGTCCCTTGCAGCCTTGTCACTTTTTAAAACATCGAGTCTCCCTATCAATTGCACATGTTTCGAGTAGGCAGGCAGGTGAAAGAATTGGGATTTAACCAAATAACCAGATCATATCCTTGTGAATATGAAAGGGATAAGATAACTGAAAGCTACTTCTGCTTGACCTGGGAGAAAGCTTCGGAAATTGAGAAACTTCTTTAATTTCTTTTGTTAGTTTCCTTTATTTTTTTTTCTGGAGATAAGAATATTAATCATCTTACATCTACCCGCAACCATGTAAGTACCGCAAACAAGCAATCCTGAACATGAAAAGATAAGATACACAACTAATGAAAAATTAGTCACTACAAGCCTTAAAGCTGTTCCACTGTAGAGAAAAAGAAGATGAAGACAATTTTCAGTCAAGGTGCATGCATCCGAAAAAAGATGGATAAAGACATTAGCATTTATGAATTTCGACAATATAAATACCTCATCAGTATGGCTCTAACAACTGACATTAGACCTTCAAATATCATTGCCTTATAAATCATTATATGACATTTATTTGCACTATTTTGAGGACAATTTCACTAGCATAGGTTTACAAACTGGAACTTCCAAAAGCAGAATGCAAGCAAATGTAAGATTTTGTCCATATGCACCATTGAAAATAACATAAGAGAACTACATGCATCACTTACCAAGAAAAGGAGGCGAAAATTAGTCACAAATAAGGTTCCAGCATCATCGGTGTTGACAAGAACTACCCCATAACCCTGGAAAAAATCAGTTAACATTGAAACTTGCGCTGACTCCAAATTGTGGCAACTGAAGAGGACAGAAACTACTGAAAGCCTCTATGAGATCAAGTTGAGGCTTTTGTACAGAGGCTTTTCACCAAAACCTTATTAATAGTTTGCTCCAAGTGAGTTTTGTTCCAATACAGTACATCTTAATGATCTAAATGAAGCCCTATTAAGAAGCTCGTGAGGAGATAAATAAGCAATCAATCATAAGAAAAAACAATCAACGCATTAAGTAATTATAAATGAAATCAACATATAAAGTAATATAAATGATTTTCTAACACCCTCTTACGCCAACATCATTTCTTCCCATAAATCAGGAAAAATATTAAATACCAAACCAGGATTATTAATAGTTGGCAGTGTATGTGTGGGCCTGTGAGGAGTCATATTGTATATTATGCATTGGACGATAAATGCTTCTAAAGATAGAAAATGCAGAAATAAATGTCAGCATCCTGTTTGAAACAACAATCTGAGGACTTCACAGACTTCCTTCATAGTTCTTCACAATGTCACATAATATGTAAGTCCCTTGGATTTGGAAAGGGGAAAGAATTCTTAATTCACTACTCAATCTAAAATGTAATTTACTAAAGGTAGACTTTCTTTAGATAATTAGATAAATGTACCTCAATAAACATTTATTAAGATATAATGATTCTTAAGCTGAAGAGAATAAAAAAAACTTAAATTAGTCCAAAATTCACAAAAAGGAAAAAAAAGGGTAGTTCAATTACATTTTTGTCCTAAAGCTTTAGACAAACACAACTTTTTTTGTAAGTAAGTTATGATCTTTGTCTCTAAAGCTTTTGGACAAAAATATGATTGAACTAGAGAAAAAAAAATCATAAATTGCAAAAATGATAAGAATAATGATTACTAAAGGAAACCTAACTTATTCTAAGTTAGGCCCTTAGCGTCCTACTTAAGGTTAAAAGGCAGCTTTTTAATTAAATTTAGAAGAGCAGTTCCTATGCAGGATGGGAATAAAGGCTTCTAACATCAGAACTCATGACCTAAGTACTAAGTTACCTTAGAATGGGATGCCAATCTTCTAATAAAAAAAGTTAAAGCTAAACCACTATTCTCAATTGCTACTTTATCCTATCCAAAAATGCAGATACTCATTCGCAATTCACAAAGGATTAATTAATCGCGATAACCCCTTTTTAAGTGAGTTAGTTTGTCATTTGATTTTGTTTATTTGAGTTTGGGGCATAACACGGCCCTCACTTCGCATTGTTAACACTGCCTTTACCCTATCATCTTTGACTGTGATACAAATTATCCTCTAATTAATCTCATGCATATTTCTTTCAAAACAAGTAGCTCAACTATCTGTATCCCATACTCTAATTACACAGCAACAATCACTAAAGTCCAAATTCAGCAGCTACAAAAATCTTTTTAAAATGCACTACACATACAAACACCAAGAACACACAGTACTACCAGCATTACCTCTACTACAACATGCTCATCCTCCAGCAAGAATTGTTTCACTCCGATTGGAACCGACCTCGAAACAGGCTGCACATATTTATATACAGAAAAACATCAAATTACGCATTCAATAAGAAATATTATGCAGAAATCAACGCATAATAATTGAAATGATGGAACCCTAGAGAAGTAAATTACATCGATTTTAGTCCATTCAAGGGCGTCCCAACCACCGGCACCTTCAATTTTATCGGACTCAGCGAGTCGAGTGTCCGGTTCACGGGGGTTCGGGGATCGCGCCGACCGACTCCGATACATGGCGGTGCGGCGACTCGAGTTCGGCGGTTGATTGAGTTTTTTTCTGGTTGTTGTTGGTTTTTTTTTTTTTTTTAACAGGATTCGAACAAGAAAATGGAAAACAGAGGGCTCTATCTCTCCTGACCCAAAGAAATGAGCGAACTTTTGTATGTTTGGTTATTTTTTATTTGGGTAATATTTTTTGATAAGACACCTGTGAGATCAGTGGACCCCATCTGACGTGGGACCTAAGGTACCTCTTGTTATTACTCCGTTTTAATCATTTGATTGCGCACCAAAATTAGTAAGAAGAATACTTTGGAAATTTACAATTTTAATATGTTTTATTAAAGATAAATTAAAATTTTAAAAATTAAATCATTTAAAATACATACAACTTTTTTCGTTCTTAAATATTTTGATTTGTTCATAATAAAATTTGAATCATAATATTTTTTTAATGAAACTTAATGAGTGTGTTTTTACTATTGAATGAAAGCTAAAAGGCAATCCAAATTTTTAAACGAATAATTAATTTCGATCTATGAGAAAAATCTTAAAAGAAATAGTGAATTTTCAGATCTTCACGTTCACAAAAAAATATAGTTGAAAACAATTCTCTCAAACCAAATACACCAAAATAAAGTTTTTAAAGAAAAAATGTTAAGTCTCGTATCTAAGCATTCAAAAAAATATGGCTGAGAACAACTCATCCGGAACAATATCCATATCCAAAATAAAATCAATGAAAATCACAACCAAACCACAACAAAGTTATTTTATAATTTCATATTATCAAAGTTTATGTATATAAGAAAAGAAATCTAGAACCTGATGCTATGAAAATAAGTGCGTCTCATGAAGTTATGGGTAAGAACTAAATTAACTAGTACCTTAAATGGTATTTCACTACATTGTATACTTTCCATGGCTAATTTATGCAAGATTTAATTATTACCTTATCGATAAAACATAAGAATCCACTTGGTAGACCAACTCTTTTGGTTTGAATAATTTTTGTTAATTTTATATCGTATCAAACTTTAAATTAAAGACCTGAACTGAGTAATAACAAATATTGCTTGGTCCATGTTAGCGTTACTTGACGACGTAGACTTCCGTGTTTAGTGTATATTCCATCATATATCATATTTAAACGCTTAAGTCGTAAATATTCTTAGACGTAGATCATTATTATTACATGATATTTCTTTTACTTCGGTCTTTTTACTATTTTATTGTTATTATTATTTGTTGGTACTATTTTTTTCATCTTTTCTTGAACCGAGGGTATATCGGAAATAACCTCTCTACCTTATCAGGATAGAGGTACGGTATGCATACACACTACTCCTAGACTCCATTTATGGAATTATATTGAGTTTGTTGTTTTTGCTTAGTAAATAAAATATGAGTTTTATAGGCACCTCTGCCAGAAGAGAATGGCATTAGTTGGTATTCATACATAAATCAAGATCATTTAATAAGATCACAAACTAATTACTATTACTTCTTATCTATTTTTCTATTCTTTAGAAGTTGACTTGAATAATCAAACTAATATCCTCAACCGCCTATTATTTTTATATAATCTCCAATTCAATGGTTCATTGAGATTGTGGAGTTTGAAAAGATCAAAGCAAATTTAACAAAATGAAAAATAAAAATAAAAGAGCGAGACGTGTAACAATACAATTTCTTCTGATTATATGAAGACTACGAGTGAAAATAGATAACTTATTTTGTAACTTTGTCCCCCGTAGACAAAATAACAACACACTTTTATCGTCTTCTAATATCGTTATACGTCAGTTTAGCCGTGCGAAACGTTTCATTTTTAAATTGATTAGTCAATATTACAAATTGATAATGTTACCGTATATTTTCAAAACAAACCCCTAATGAACCCTCTTGTACTCAACAATCGTGTTTTATCCTCTATTTTTCTCCACCAATATCTGTATTGGGGCTCAACTAAATTCGAATTTGCCGAAAAATCTCACATTGGGGGATGTGTGTATTAAAACACTCCCTAACAAAAGGTGACTCCATACTCAAGGCTCGAACTTTGGGCTTCTAGTTAAAGATGAAAAAATACTTAGCACTCCACCACAACCCTTATTGGCGTGCTTCATCCTTCTTCTTCATTCATAATCTATGTTATAAAGTTCTAAAATGTCTAAAAAAATGAGTAAATGGACAGATCATTATGGTGGTAAAATTTTATGATGTTTACATAATTATTAAATGTTAGAATTGAAAATTATTGGTCATGCTACAAAAGTACTTGTACAATCTGAACTACCATTATTCTTACATTTAAACCATAGAATTTTTGTGGGTTCTACAGATCCATGGAAGAAATTATCATGTGGAAATAATTAACTAGTCTTATGATGGACCTGTTTCAGTGTCATTATCATGCTCAAACCTCGTTTTAATCTTGACTTTTTCTATTTGTCCTTTTATATTTTTGGTCGGTTGTGGACATTGATTTGATCCAAATTAAAATTTTGGTCCACAATTTTAGTGAGCTGTCAGAATACCGAATGGGAATTAAAAATATCACTTTTATAATTATATGTCAAGTCTTTGGTTCATAAAAATCAAGAAAATATTTTTAGTTAATATTCTAGTGAATGTTATTTAGATCTTTTAATTATATAATTTTCTACTTTCAGACACTTAGAACTGCAAGGTTGAAACTATGAGATTTATTTAAAAAGAAAAATAAAACGGTACGAGTAATGGCTACATAAGCTAATTTCAGAACTGGCATAATTTAACTTACTCTTTATGTAAGCGACAATGATCAATTTCATTAGGAGATTCTATTCCCATTACACCCATATTGTAATATACCAAAATTAGACTTAAATAAAAACATAAAAAGATAAGAAAAGTGAGAACCTCAACCCAGACTATTATTTTATTCCTGAAGACTTGATTTAAATTATTTGACTCAGATTGACTATCTCCTCCTCGGGAGAGATGACAGAGGACTGTGCAAGGATTACAAGGTGATTCCGGGTGAGTTACTCGCAATGCAGCATAGGCTCTTGGTGATGGACGTTGGTATTATGTTAAAGAGGAGGAAAAGGTCTACTCGAGGAAGTCCGAGAATCAGGTGGGGGGCCTTAACTAAGGATAAAGCCCAAGAGTTGGAGGGGCAGTTGTCGGCTATGGGAGCTTGGAGAAGCAGTGGCGTCGCGAGCACTATGTGGTCAGCGACAACAGACTATATTAGGGAGGCTGCGAGAGAGGTGTTAGGAGTCTTGACGGGTGTCTCTGGTGGGCACAAAGGAGACTGGTGGTGGAATGAAGTGGTTCAAGGTAAAATGGAAGCTAAGAAGGCGGCGTACCTGAAGTTAGTGGGGAGCATAGATGAGGAGGAGAGACGAGCATGCATGGAGAGGTATAAGACAACTAGGAAGGAGGCCAAGTTGGCGGTCACAGAGGCTAAGACTGTGGCTTATGGTCGTATGTACAAGAAACTAGGTAAAAAAAGCGGGGAGAAGAAGTTATTGTGGCTGGCCAAGTTGAAAGAGAGGAAGGCTCGGGATTTGGACCAAGTGAGATGCATCAAGGACGAAAATGGTAGAGTATTAATGGAAGATGCCCAGATTAAGAGAAGATGGCAGACTTACTTTCATAAACTTCTGAATGAAGAAGGGGACCAGGATATTGTGCTAGGCGAATTGGAGCATTCCGAGAGTCACCGTGACTTTGGGTACTGCAGGCGTATCGAGGTTGATGAGGTCATGGAATCTATGCGTAAGATGAGTAGGGGCAGAGTGACTGGGCCAGACGAGATTCCGGTGAAATTTTTGAAGTGTATGGGGAGAGCAGGTTTGGAGTGGTTGACTAGGTTGTTTAATGTTATTTTTAAGGCTAAGAGGATGTCGAGTGAGTGGAGGTGGAGTACGGTGGTCCCATTGTATAAGAACAAAGGTGATATCTAGAGTTGTAATAATTATAGGGGTATCAAATTACTGAGTCATACCATGAAAGTATGGGAGATGGTGGTTGAAGATGACAGTGTCTGTATCCGACAACCAGTTCGGGTTCATGCCGGGTCGTTCGACTACAGAAGCTATACACCTTGTTAGGAGGTTGGTGGAACTGTACAAAGAGAGGAAGAAGGATCTACACATGGTCTTTATTGACCTAGAGAAAGCGTATGACAAGGTTCCTAGAGAAGTTCTCTGGAGATACCTAGAGGCAAAAAGTGTGTCGGTTCCCTACATTATGGCGATTAAGAACATATATGATGGGGCTAAGACTCGGGTTAGGACAGTAGGAGGCGACTCTGAGCATTTTCCGGTTGTAATGGGGTTACACCAAGATTCTGCGCTCAGTCCGTTCTTATTCACTCTGGTGATCGACGTGTTAACACACCATATTCAAGGGGAGGTGCCATGGTGCATGCTATTCGCCGATGACATAGTTCTGATTGATGAGTCGCGAGCCGGTGTTAACGAGAGGCTAGAGGTTTGGAGACAAGCTCTTGAGTCTAAGGGTTTCAAGCTGAGCAGGACAAAGACGGAATACCTGGAGTGTAAATTCAGTGCTGAGCCATGGAAAATAGGCGTGGATGTGAGGCTTGAATCACAGGTCGTCCCGAGTAGAGGCAGCTTCAAGTACATTGGTTTGGTTATCCAGGGGGGAGGGGAGATCGACGAGGAAGTCACACACCGTATTGGGGTAGGATGGATGAAGTGGAGGTTAGCATCTGGAGTCCTGTGTGACAAGAGAGTGTCACCAATACTCAAAGGTAAATTCTATAAAGTGGTGGTTAGACTATCTATGTTGTATGACACTGAGTGTTGGCCCGTTAAGAACTCACATATCCAGAAGATGAAAGTAGCAGAAATGAGGATGTTGAGGGGGATGTGCGGGCACACTAGGATAGATAAGATTAGGAATGATGTTATTCGGGAGAAGGTGCACGTGGCTCTCATTGATGACAAGATCCGGGAGGCGAGACTTAGATGGTTCAGACATGTTCAAAGGAGAAGCCCAGATGTTCCGGTACGGAGGTGTGAGCGGTTGGTTGTGGAGGGCACGAGAAGAGGCAGAGGGTGGTCTAAGAAATACTAAGGAGAGGTGATCAGACAGGATATGGCGAGGCTCCAGATTTCCGAGGACATGACACTTGATAGGAAGATGTGGAGGTCAAGTATTAGAGTTGTAGGTTAGGATATAGTTGAGTCTCGACTTACATCGTACCATTGTGGGACTAGCCAGGTAGGGTTTTTGTCTAAGATAGCTAGTGACAATGCTGTATTTTACTACTTCGCTTTTCAGTGCATGTCCTATTTACTAGCTATCGCTTTTGCTTTGCATCTTTCTTCTGTATTTCATGGTGTTCCTATTTTTCCTATGATTGTTGTGTTGATACTAATATTGTCTCCTTTTATCCTTTTGTCTTTTTGTTTTCTTGAGCCGAGGGTCTTTCGGAAATAACTTCTCTACTCCTTTGGGGTAGGGGTAAGGTCTGCGTACACACTACCCTCTCCAGACCCCATTAGTAAAATTTTACTGGGTTGTTGTTGTTGTTTGTTTATTTTTTAGGTCGCCTATATAACAAGCGACATCCTTTTAAATATTTTTCCGCTTGGTGATAAAAAGAAGTCCAAGGAACTCGACTTACTAGATCCTATATTTCTGCTAATCTTTAGTTTCCCTTCAAATTAAATACTTAACTTTTGAGAAAAGTAGAAGACTAAAGTGAAAGATGGTTCTAGAAGGGAGTCAAAATGACCATACTTTCTCCGCTCTACTTTAGTTGATTTTTTTTGGTTGTTTTCATACCTAATAAGGAATTCACCTTTTAATATTAATTAACAATAAAATTGATTATATAAACTTTAATTTATTCATTGGAAATACAACAAATACTCCTTGGCTCTTTACTCCAAAGCAACATTGAAAATATAAAGTTAATTCCTTCTTGATATCTGAAAAAATTAAATATTATGGCCCACAAAAACAATAAATAACAACAATAACAACAACCTAGTATAATCCCACTAGTGGGGTCTGGGGAGGGTAGTGTGTATGCAGACCTTACCCCTCCACTTCCAACCAAGAGGTTGTGAGTTCGAGTCACCCAAGAGCAAGGTGAGAGTTCTTGGAGGGAAGGATGCCGATGGTCTATTGGAAGAGAGTAATTTTGATATTTCGGCCAATGAGCCAGTCCAGCCCAACCTACGAGGTTGACAAGCTGGTTTGGGCCGAGTTAAAAGCCCCAACTTTAACAGGCAAAATATAAAATTAGGGGTCGATTGAAATTATTTGTATTTTACTACTAAAAAGTATATATATATATATATATATATATATATATATATATATATATATATATATATATATATTTTATCGGCTATTAATTTTGATACCGTTAAAGGTATACATTTCTCAACTTTTAACTAGGTTAGAAAATGCTAGCTGAGTCGAGTTCATGGGTCAAGCCTTAATCTTGATAAATAGTTTTGTTAGTCGAATAAAAAAAAGATTTGCATGCATGTTTACGTAACTTGAAATCGTAGTGTCACGACCCAATTTCACTTATAGTACGTGATGACACCCAACACCACAGCTATGCAAGCCAACTAATAAATCAAACGTACATTGGTTAAACTTTTATTCCAAGAAAATAATAAAATACCAACTTCTACCAATGTGTGTGCCAAGACCCGGTGTCACAAGTGCATGAGCATCTAGTAGATTATACAAAACTCCAAATACTGTCTGAAATGAAATAGACAGAATATAAATATAAGAAGAGACACTGGTAGCTGCAGAACGGCTCAGAAAGGCAGCTCACCACTATGCCTCGGGATGACGTGGGTATGTGATGATAGGTCCTCCACTAGTACATGTCTCAGATCCTGCACAAAAAGTGCAGCAAGTGTAGTATGAGTACGTAAACAATGTGTACCCAGTAAGTATCAAGCCTAATCTCAAAGTGGTAGAGACGAGATGGCCGACTTTGACACTCACTATAGGTCAATAATAATTGAAATAAAACTAAGATATTTAAATCAGCATGATTTACAGAATTTACAAATAATTTATTTACTCAGCGGAAATAATCAAATTCCTTCAAATGTAACAATTCTCAATATATTAATTAAATTCTTTTAATTCAAATAAATTCCAATTTATCAATTAAATCTCATTTACAGGAGTAACAATTAATTCCTTAACAAGCAAGAATAATAATTCATTAAATTCCAAAGATTTTTCAATTTACTAATTAGCTTTACAAGCTGAAATAAATTATTAAAGTATCATGTAATTATTATTATTATTAAGCACGATTTCTGCCGAGGACGTACGGCCCGATCCAGAGTGTCGTGTACACTGCCGAGGGACGTGCAGCGCGATCCATAGATGCATCTATCCTGCCGAGGCGTTCGGCCCGCTCCACAAGAAAGGAGGACATTTTCTTATGTGCCTCCGGAAGGACATTATGTTTATTATAAGATAAATTTGGGAGGAGAATAATTTTTTTTAATAATTAATTAATTTAAATAGAAAATCAAGTCTATGAGATTTCCATCCTTTAATATCTTTATCAAACAATTCACAATATATATTCATATATATCAATTAATATTAATTAATCAAAGAATATAATTTACACAAGTAATACATACTTTGAGTCCTAAACTACCCGGACTTTAGCATTAATAGTAGCTACGCACAGACTCTCGTCACCTCGTGCGTACGTAGCCCCCACAATTAGCAACAATTATTTAATCTTAATCACCTATGAGGTAATTTCCCCCTCACAAGATTAGACAAGAGACTTACCTCGTCTTGCTCCAATTTAATCCAAGATTTTGCCTTTTCCACGATTATCCAACTCTGTTTGGCGCGAATCTAGCCAAAATAATTCAATACAATCACTAAAAATTGTAGGAAATAACTTCTATAAGGAAATATTACATTTTTAATAAAAATCCCGAAATTAATTAAAAATTCGCCCGCGGGGCCCACATCTCGGAATCCGACGAAAGTTATGAAATCCGACAACCCATTCAATTACGAGTCCAACCATACCAGTTTCACTCAAATCCGACTCCGAATCAATACCGAAATCTCAAAATTTCGTTTCTATGAGATTTCTAAACTTTTCCAAATTTCAATCTCAAAACACTAATTAAATTGTGAAAACAATGATATATTCTTGTATATTGATCAAATCCGAGTTAGAATCACTTACCCCAATATTTTTCCCTTGAAAATCTACCAAAAGTCGTCTCTGCTCAAGCTCAAGTTCGTCAAAAATGGCAAATGGGACGAATGTCCTCTCTTTATAACACTGCCCAGCACTTCGGAACTGGGCCTCGAACAGGGCCTCGATCGCGGCATCGAACATGTGCCTTCGATCAGGGCATCGAGGGTTGGGCCTCGATCCTAGCCCTCGAGCCACACCTTCGATCATGCCATCGAGCCTTACCTTCGATCGCGACTTCGATCAGAGGCTCGAGTCTGGACCTCGGTCATGGCCTCGATCAGGGTATCGAGGTTGGGCCTTCGATCATAGCCTCAATCATTGCATCGAGCTTGAGCCTTCGAGCCTTACCCTCGATCATGCCCTCGAGCCTTGCCTTCGATCGAGGCTTCGATACTGAGTCTCGTCCCTGACTTCGACTCAGGCCTCGATCGTGGGCTCGATATCTGGGGCTCGATATGAGGCTCGATATCTGGGCTCGATCTGAGGCTCGATCACATCCCAGAATATGCAGCAGGAGAGAAAATTGCAGCAGCTTTTTAAGTCCAACTTTTGATCCGTTAACCATCCGAAACTCACCCGAGGCCCTCGGGACCTCAACCAAATATACCAACAAGTCCTAAAACATCATACGAACTTAGTTGAACCTCTAAATTACATCAAACAACGCTAAAACCATGCATCATACCCCAATTCAAGCTTAATGAAACTAAGAGTTTTCAACTTCGACATTCAATGTCGGAACCTATCAAATCAACTCCGATTGACCTCAAATTTTACACACAAGTCATAAATTACATAACGGAGCTATGAAAATTTTCAGAACTGAATTCCGACTCCGGCATCAAAAAGTCAACTCCCCGGTCAAACTTTCAAACTTTAAATTTCTATTTTAGCCATTTCAAGCCTAATTTCACTACGGACTTTCAAAAATAATTCTGATCACGTTTCTAAGTCCAAAATCACCATACGGAGCTGTTGGAATCATCAAAATTCTATTCCGGGGTCGTTTTCTCAAAATGTTGACCGAAGTCAAACTTAGAACTTTAAGGCCAACTTAAAGAATCAAGTGTTCCGGTTTTACCTCAAACACTTCCAAATCCCGAACCAACCATCTTCGCAAGTCATAAATCATTACAAGCACCTCCGAAAAGTTTTATTTTAGGGAACGGGGTTCTAAAAGTTAAAATGACCGGTTGGGTCATTACATTCTCCACCTCTTAAAAAAACGTTCGTCCTCGAACGGGTTTAGAATTGTACCTGGAGTGCTGAATAAGTGTGGATATCTGCTCCGCATGTCTTCCTCGGTCTCCCAAGTCGCTTCTTCGACTGGTTGGCCCCTCCACTAGACTTTTACTGCAGAAATCCTCTTGGATCTCAACTGGCGAACCTGTTTATCAACAATGGCGATTGGCTCCTCTTCATAACCCAAGCTATTATCTAGCTGAACTGTGCTGAAGTCTAACACATGTGATAGGTCGGCATGATACTTCCGGAGCATAGATACGTGAAAAACCAGATGAACTCCCGATAGGCTGGGAGGCAAGGCAAGCTCATAAGCAACCTCCCCAACTCGTTTCAACACCTCAAATGGGCCTATAAACCTTGGGCTCAACTTGCCCTTCTTCCCGAATCTCATAATTCCCTTCATCGGCGAAACCTTCAAGAGAACTTTTTCACCTACCATAAATGATATATCACGCGCTTTCTGATCCGCGTAACTCTTTTGTCTGGACTGTGCTGTACGAAGTCGCTCCTGAATCAACTTTATCTTTTCCAAGGCATCCCTTACCAAATCAGTACCATATAACTTAGCCTCACCTGGCTCAAACCATCCGATAGGTGAACGACATCGCCGACCATATAAAGCCTCAAACGGAGCCATCTCGATGCTGGATTGGTAACTATTATTATAAGCAAACTCGGCCAAAGGCAGGAAACGATCCCACTGACCTCCAAAGTCAATCACACATGCTCTGAGCATATCCTCCAAAATCTGAATTGTCCTCTCTGACTATCTATCGGTCTGCGGATGAAAAGCTGTGCTGAGCTCTACACGGGTCCCTAACTCACTCTGTACTGCTCTCCAGAAATGTGAAGTAAACTGAGGGCCTTTATCTGATATGATGGAAATTGGCACACCGTGCAACCGAACTATCTCCTGAATATAAATCTGGGCCAACCTCTCTGAAGTATACGTAGTCACAACAGGAATAAAATGTGCCGACTTGGTCAACCTGTCAACAATCACCCAAACTGCATCAAACTTCCTCAAGGTCCGTGGCAACCCAACTACAAAATGCATAGTAATTCATTCCCATTTCCACTCTGGTATGGTCATCTGTTGGAGTAGGCCACCTGGCCTCTGGTGCTCATATTTAACTTGCTGACAATTTAGACACCGAGCTACATACTCAACTATGTCCTTTTTCATTCGTCACCACCAATAATGTTGCCTCAAGTCACGATACATCTTAGTAGCACCTGGATAAATAGAATATCGAGAACTGTGTGCCTCTTCTAGGATCTTTTTCCTCAGTTCATCCACATTAGGAACACACAGACGATCCTGGAGTCGCAGAACACCATCCGCTCTAATAGTAACTTCCTTGGTATCACCTCGTAGTACCGTTTCACGAAGAACCACCAGGTGTGGGTCATCATACTGGCGAGCCTTGATCTGTTCAAATAGTGAAGACCGGGCCACAACACATGCAAGAACTCGGCTGGGCTATAAAATATCCAGCCTCACAAGTCTGTTAGCCAAAGACTGAATATCTGAGGCTAATGGTCTTTCCTCTGCTGAAATGAAAGCCAAACTACCCATACTCTCCGCCTTTCTGCTCAAGGCATCTGCAACCACATTTGCTTTGCCCGGATGATACAAGATAGTAATATCATAATCTTTTGGTAACTCCAGCCATCTGCGCTGCCTCAAATTTAGATCCCTCTGCTTGAACAAATGCTGCAAACTGCGATGATCAGTGTAAACTTCGCAAGACACCCCATAAAGATAATGCCTCCAAATCTTAAGAGCGTGAACAATCGCAGCTAACTCCAAATCATGTACCGGATAATTCTTTTCATGGGGCTTCAGCTGACGTGAAGAATATGCAATAACTTGCCCTTCCTGCATCAATACACAACCCAAGCCAACGCGCGAAGCGTCACAATACACTGTATACATCCCCGAACCAGAAGGCAACACTAACACTGGTGTTGTAATCAATGATGTCTTGAGCTTCTGAAAGCTCACCTCACAATCATCGGACCATCGGAATGGAGCACTCTTCTGGGTTAATTTGGTCAAAGGTGCTGCAATAGATGAAAAACCTTCCACGAACCGACGATAATAACCCGCCAAACCCAGAAAACTCCTGATCTCCGTCGCCGAAGTGGGACAATGCCAATTCTGAACTGCCTCAATCTTTTTGGGATCAACTTTAATACCTTCGCCCGATACGATATGTCCCAAAAATGCTACAGACTCTAGCCAAAACTCACATTTAGAGAACTTGGCATATAACTTTTGTTCCTCGCAATGTCTGAAGCACTACTCTCATATGCTGCTCATGCTCCTCCTTACTACGTGAGTAGATCAAAATGTCATCAATGAAGACAATGACAAATGAGTCAATATATGGCCTGAATACCCTGTTCATCAGATCCATAAATGCTGCCGGTGCATTAGTTAAACCAAAAGACATTACCAGAAACTCATAATGACCATATCTAGTACGGAAAGCAGTCTTCGAAACACCTGAATCCCGAATCTTCAACTGATGGTACCCCGACCTCAAGTCGATCTTAGAGAATACCCTAGCACCCCGCAACTGGTCAAATAGATCATCAATACGCGGCAACAGGTACTTGTTCTTAATAGTGACTTTGTTCAATTGGCGATAATCAATACACATCCGCATTGTTCCATCCTTCTTTTTCACAAACAATACTGGTGCACCCCAAGGCGATACACTCGGTCTGACAAACCCTTTGGCTAGTAACTCTTCAAGCTGTTCTTTCAATTCTTTCAATTCTTTCGGAGCCATACGATATGGTGGGATAGATATAGGCTGGGTATCTGAAGCCAAGTCAATACAGAAATCAATATCACGATCAGGTGGCATACCTGGAAGATCTGACGAAAATACATCGGGGAACTCCCGAACTACAGGCACTGAATCAATAGCAGGAGTCTCTGCAGTAGTATCCCGAACATAGGCTAGATAAGCCAAACAACCCTTCTCAACCATGTGTTGAGCCTTTATAAAAAAAAAAAATCGATTAAATGAACTAACAGGCGAACCCTTCCACTCCAGCTTAGGCAATGCTGGAATAACCAAGGTAACAGTCTTGGCATGACAATCTAGAATAACATGATATGGAGATAACCAGTCCATACCCAGAATAATTTCAAAATCGGTCATCTCAAGCAATAGGAGATCTGCTCTAGTTTCATAACCACAGAATGTAATAATACAGGACCGGTAGATCTGGTTCACCACAATAGAATCCCCCACAGGAGTTGACATAAAAACATGAGTACTCAAGGACTCACGAGAAACACCCAGGAATAGAGCAAATAGATATGACACATATGAATACGTAGATCCTGGATCAAATAATACTGAGGCATATTTGCCACAAACAGAAATAATACCTGTAATCATGGCATCTGAGGCCTCTGCATCTGGTCTAGCCGAAAAATCATAGAACCGAGCTGGAGCGCCAACTGGCTGGCCTCCGCCTGGCTGACCTCCACCTCTAGGACGGCCCCTTCCCACCTGTCCTCCACCTCTGGGTGGTCAGACTACTGGTGGAGCAACTGGTCCGGTAAGCATAGGCTGCTGACCCTGCTGTACTGGTCTACCTCGAAGCCTGGGGCAAAACCTCTGTATGTGACCGGGATCCCCGCACTCGTAACAACTCTTCGGTGCGATGGGCTGCTGACTAAGTGTCTGGCCCTGGGGAACTGAATACCCACTGGGAGGACCCTGAATAGCTAGTGGGCGGTAAGAACTCTCTGGGATAGCATTGAGATAAGGTGGCATTGGAGCACCTCGAAGAGATGGTGGTGCTGGATATGGGGGTCTGCTGGACTATCCCCTCACGAACTGACCTCTACCCCCGGACGGAGCCCATCTGAACTCTCCAGAGTACCTGAACCGCTTATCTCTCATAATCTACTCTCGGCTCCGCTGACGTACACCCTCAATCCTCCGGGCTATCTCTACAACTCGCTCATAAGAAGTACCCATCTCAACCTCTCGAGCCATAGTAGCCTGAATACCAGTATGTAAACCGGCTACAAACCTTCGCATTCTCTCCGCCTCAGTAGGGAGTATCATTAGTGCATGGCGAGATAATTCAGAAAACCTCACCTCATAATCGGTCACTGACATCTGACCCTACTGGAGCTGCTCAAACTGAAACCGCAACTCTTCCCTCTGGGAGGGTGGAATATACCTGTCCAAGAAGATGCGGGTGAACCTGTCCCAAGTCATGGGAGGAGAATCTGCTGGTTTACCAAGAGCATAAGACTGCCACCATCTACGGGCTCTACCCTCTAGCTGAAAAGTAGCAAAATCAACCCCATGGGATTCCAATATCCTCATGTTGTAGAGTCTATCCTTCCAACGATCAATGAAATCCTGTGGATCCTCATGTCGCTCACCCCCGAAGACAGGAGGATGTAGTCTAGTCCATCTGTCCAATAGTTTCTGAGGACCGGCGGCTACAGCCAGCCTGGGCTCAGGTGTAGCTGCTGCCACTGGCTGGACTCTACCCACGGGTAATGCACCCTGGGTCTGATATACAACAGCTGCCTGTCCATGAGCCTGCGCAGTAGGGGTCTGTGCTCCCTCGCCCGCCTGAGATGTGGCTGGGTCTGCCGGAAATAAACCGGCCTGAGTCATATTATCCATAAATCGCAGTATACGACCTATAACATCCTAAAATCCCGGTGCAGATGTGAAGTCCACCGGAGCTGGTTCTGCCACAGGCACCTCACCCTGCTCCTCAATAATGGTATTCTCTACTGGATCCACTGGCGGCATAACCGGAATAGTCCTGGGACGTCCTCGCCCTCTACCACGGGCTGGAGCCCTCCCTCGGCCTCTGTCTCGGCCTCTAGCAACTAGGGGAGTAGCTCTTCCCTGGTATGGAATATCATTAGAGCGTGTTCTCACCATCTGTGAGAGAATAAGAGAAGGATATTTAGTACTACATCAATTGCACGATAGAATATGAAGAAAGGTAGCTTCCTAACACCATATAGCCTCTCGAAGATAAGTACAGACGTCTCCGTACCGATCCGCAAGACTCTATTAGGTCTGCTCATAACTTGTGAGACCTACGTGAACCTAGTGCTCTGATACCATTTTGTCACGACCCAATTTCACCTATAGGTCGTGATGGCGCCCAACACTACAGCTAGGCAAGCCAACTAATAAGTCAAACGTACATTGGTTAAACTTTTATTCCAAGAAAATAATAAAATACCAACTTCTACCAATGTGTGTGTGCCAAGACCCGGTGTCACAAGTGCATGAGCATCTAGTAGATTATACAAAATTTCAAATACTGTCTGAAATGAAATAGACAGAATATAAATATAAGAAGAGACACTGGTAGCTGCAGAACGGCTCAGAAAGGCAGCTCACCACTATGCCTCGGGATGACGTGGGTATGTGATGATAGGTCCTCCACTAGTACCTGTCTCAGATCCTGCACAAAAAGTACAGCAAGTGTAGTATGAGTACGTAAACAACGTGTACCCAGTAAGTATCAAGCCTAATCTCAAAGTGGTAGAGACGAGATGACCGACTTTGACACTCACTATATGTCAATAATAATTGAAATAAAACTAAGATATTTAAATCAGCATGATTTACAGAATTTACAAATAATTTATTTACTCAGCGGAAATAATCAAATTCTTTCAAATGTAACAATTCTCAATATATTAATTAAATTCCTTTAATTCAAATAAATTCCAATTTATCAATTAAATCTCATTTACAGGAGTAACAATTAATTCCTTAACAAGCAAGAATAATAATTCATTAAATTCCAAAGATTTTTAATTTACTAATTAGCTTTACAAGCTGAAATAAATTATTAAAGCATCGTGTAATTATTATTATTATTAAGCACGATTTCTGCCGAGGACGTATGGCCCGATCCAGGGTGTCGTGTACACTGCCGAGGGACGTGAGACGCGATCCATAGATGCATCTATCCTGCCGAGGCGTTCGGCCCGCTCCACAAGAAAGGAGGACATTTTCTTATGTGCCTCCGGAAGGACAGTATGTTTATTATAAGATAAATTTGGGAGAAGAATAATTTCTTTTAACAATTAATTGATTTAAATAGAAAATCAAGCATATGAGATTTTCATCCTTTAATATCTTTATCAAACAATTCACAATATATATTCATATATATCAATTAATCAAAGAATATAATTTACACAAGTAATATATGCTTTGAGTCCTAAACTACCCGGACTTTAGCATTAATAGTAGCTACGCACGGACTCTCGTCACCTCGTGCATACGTAGCCCCCACAATTAGCAATAATTATTTAATCTTAATCACCTATGAGGTAATTTCCCCCTCACAAGATTAGACAAGAGACTTACCTCGTCTTGCTCCAATTTAATCCAAGATTTTGCCTTTTCCACGATTATCCAACTCTGTCTGGCTCGAATCTAGCCAAACTAATTCAATACAATCACTAAAAATTGTAGGAAATAACTTCTATAAGGAAATACTACATTTTTAATAAAAATCCCAAAATTAATTAAAAATTCGCCCGCGGGGCCCACATCTCGGAATCCGACGAAAGTTTTGAAATCCGACAACCCATTCAATTACGAGTCCAACCATACCAGTTTCACTCAAATCCGACTCCGAATCGATACCAAAATTTCAAAATTTCGTTTCTATGAGATTTCTAAACTTTTCCAAATTTCAATCTCAAAATACTAATTAAATTGTGAAAACAATGATATATTTTTGTATATTGATCAAATCCGAGTTAGAATCACTTACCCCAATATTTTGCCCTTGAAAATCTGCCAAAAGTCGTCTCTGCTCAAGCTCAAGTTAATCAAAAATGATAAATGGGACGAATGTCCTCTCTTTATAACACTACCCAGCACTTCGGAACTGGGCCTCGAACAGGGCCTCGATCGCGGCATCGAACATGTGCCTTCGATCAGGGCATCGAGGGTTGGGCCTCGATCCTAGCCCTCGAGCCATACCTTCGATTGCGACTTTGATCACAGGCTCGAGTCTGGACCTCGGTCATGGCCTCGATCAGGGTATCGAGGTTGGGCCTTCGATCATAGCCTTAATCATTGCATCGAGCTTGAGCCTTCGAGCCTTACCCTCGATCATGCCCTCGAGCCTTGCCTTCGATCAAGGCTTCGATACTGAGCCTCGTCCCTGACTTCAACTCAGGCCTCGATCGTGGGCTCGATATCTGGGGCTCGATCTGAGGCTCGATCACATCCCAGAATATGCAGCAGAAGAGAAAATTGCAGCAGCTTTTTAAGTCCAACTTTTGATCCGTTAACCATCCGAAACTCACCCGAGGCCCTCGGGACCTCAACCAAATATACCAACAAGTCCTAAAATATCATACGAACTTAGTCGAACCTCTAAATCACATCAAACAACACTAAAACCATGCATCATACCCCAATTCAAGCTTAATGAAACTAAGAGTTTTCAACTTCTACATTCAATGTCGGAACCTATCAAATCAACTCCGATTGACCTCAAATTTTACACACAAGTCATAAATTACATAACGGAGCTATAAAAATTTTCGGAACTGAATTCCGACTCCGGTATCAAAAAGTCAACTTCCCGGTTAAACTTTCAAACTTTAAATTTCTATTTTAGCCATTTCAAGCCTAATTTCACTACGGACTTTCAAAAATAATTTTGATCACGCTCCTAAGTCCAAAATCACCATTCAGAGCTGTTAGAATCATCAAAATTCTATTCCGAGGTCGTTTTCTCAAAATGTTGATCAAAGTCAAACTTAAAACTTTAAGGCCAACTTAAAGAATCAAGTGTTTCGGTTTCACCTCAAACACTTCCAAATCCCGAACCAACCATCCCCGCAAGTCATAAATCATTACAAGTACCTCCGAAAAATTTTATTTTAGGGAACGGGGTTCCAAAAATTAAAATGACCGGTTGTGTCATTACACGTAGAGTACCTTGCAGAACCAATAGACAAAGGACTACAAAACTGATAACTAAATTTGAAAATTAATGACTGAATTACCATTAACTCATTGGAAATTGAAGCTTTGTTTAATGACATAAAATTAGATGTGGTTGGCATTTAAGTGGCATCATTGTCAATAATATTTTAAATCAACAAGTTTAGCTTATATATACTTCCTCCATCTCAAATTATATATCGTAATTTCTAAAAGTAGTTGACTCAAATTATTTGTCATATTAGAAGATCAAGACAGAATTAATTATTATTTTTCTATTTTATCCTTAATAGTAATTGTTCTTGAAGACGGAGATAACACATAAATAGAATAAATATTCAATGAAGCATAATATCCCTTCTAATTAATAGTATATTCTTAAAAAGAGAAACACGATAAATAATTTGAGACGAAGAAAGTACAAATAATTCTACTGGATCATTGACATTTAAGTGGCATCATTATGTCTATCTTGAAGATACGAGTTCTATTGCAGCTAATTATGTGGTAAAAGCAATGAATCTTTTCTCCCATACTAGCTGTTTCTACTTCCTGTAAATTAATTAGTTAGTTGTAAAGTTCAACAAAATTAAATCAAAAGTTCATTGGTGAATAGGCAGTTCCATATATGGCAAACTCAATTGAGCTTGATGATCTTGGTAGGGATGATTAACAGGTCCTGTTCAGTGGCGTTAGGCGTGTACATGATTTTTGTTAATTGATGTTTGTCTGTGATGTACTTGAAGGAGGGCGGGCCAACAAGGACTGATGGGTAGGTTGACAAGTATACGAAAAAAGGGTACACATAACATCTTAAATGAATCCACAATAGAATGAGAGATCAAAGTAAAAAGTTTACCTGGTATGTGCACTTTTGAGCTCGATAATAACAATAAAACGTATCCCACGGGACAAATCTGTTAGGTCTATTGGATCAAAGCAGACAATATGTATTATGAACTTGGGCCGTGAAACTATTGATGATGAGTATGAGAAAAACTCATAATGCTTTATTTAATAGTAGTAGTTGTGATTATTCTTTTTCAAGATACTTCCGTTGGAGATTGTTTATGTTTCATAGTCTATTACTGAAAATCCTTACATTAGTAAAACTTTAAAATAACCAGTCTCAAATCCCAGACCACTTAGAAATGAAATTGCCAACACAAACTTAATAGTAGTAGTTGTGATTATTCTTTTGCTCCCGTTTATGTTGTCCATATTGTATTTTCTTTGGGTTCTTTTGTAGTACTAAAATTTTTCATCCCCATTATTGACTTTGAATATGCAAACTATTAGTGGTGCCATTGATAGAATTGTACAGATTATTTTACAGCATAAAACCGATGACATAAGAAACGCACACTCATTAATATCAAAACTTTTTGATGATTTCATTAATACATCCAACTCAACTAAAAACGTCATTTGATAACTTAAAAAAACAATAAAATTAGAAAGGCCTAATAAGAACAAAAAAACTGAGGGGAATTAGGCTATGGCAAGGAAACTCTTCATATAAGGCATATAGGAGTATACCACATTCCCCATCCGCTCTGGCGTTGCGGCAATTCAATTTTCTTCACAGTTCTATGATTCAAATTATAAAGAAATAACCCTTGTGTCCACAAGTGAAGCAAAAGTTCACATTCTTGGAGTTCAAAAGCTTTATTCGCCCAGACTTGTCACCAGTTAGCGATGGAAATCCCATGAAACGCAAACTAAAAGGGAACATTTTCTCATCACATAGATCAATCTTGTACCTTTTGATACATGCCAGCGTTTCATAGTCGTTCAAGATCCATATATCCACTACACAGTGAGGGATAAGAAAGTTACAGAAACACAAACAATCATCCTTCACTAACAGAGTCAGAGATCGATGCTTTAGCTTTGAGTTGCATTCCTCATCCTTTTTGAAAACCATGATTCCATTTGCACAAGGAGAAATATCTTTTCTTTCTAAATCGTGGCCCATAATCCAATGCAATGCTCCATTCACAACTGCTGGACTGCCACCAGATGACAAAATAAAGAGCATATAAATACCCGGGGTGAAGGGTAAGTTGTACAGTTACTTGCTCTTGTGTTATCGGGTTCAAAGCATAATAAGTAGAGGGCCACCTCAAGTCACTAAACAAAAGAATTCCTTGACAAGACTACATCAGAACACGTTGATGTTCCCGGTACTTATTAATCATAAGCTCAGGTCTGAATGAAGTTGCTTGAAGGCGGCCTCCTTCTTCTTCTTCTTCTTCTTCTTATTATTATTAAGGTTTTCGCCAACAACATAAAGGTTTTCGTCAAATTATCCTGTAAGAGAATCAGGGGTCTACTAGCTCTACTAAGATTATCATAAAAGGTGGTAAAATAGTCACGTGAGGAGACCAGAGTTCTCCAATGCCTACAAACCCATCTGCTAAGAAGAGAATTGTGATGACCCAAAATGTTATTTTTAAATTTAATGATTAATTATGTGATTTAAGCACTATTTACCATTACTCGACTTGCGTGTGCAGTCCGTAAAAATTTTTCGGAAAATTTTCAGGTGAACAATGGATTAAAATGTGAATTAGATGCTTAAAACACAACTGAGTTGACTTTGGTCAACATTTTTGAGCAAACGGACTCGGATCAGTATTTTGACAGTTCCGGTAGGTCCGTATCGTGAATTGGGACTTGGGTGTATGCCCGGAATCAAATTCCGAGGTCCCTAGCCCGAGATATGGAATTTTGATGAAAAATTTAAAGTTTAAGTTCAAATAGTGACCGGATCTCGAATTATGTGCAAATGACCCCGGAATAAAATTTTGATGATTCCAACAGCTCCGTATGGCAATTTTGGACTTAGGAGCGTGATCGGAATTTTATTTGGAAGTCCGTAGTGAAATTAGGCTTGAAATGCCGAAACTTGAATTTTTGGGAAGTTTGACCGAGGGGTTGACTTTTTGATATCGGGGTCGAAATCCGATTCTGAAAATTTTCATAACTCCGTTATGTCATTTATGACTTGCGCACAAAATTTGAGGTAAATCGGACTTGATTTGATAGGTTCCGGTGTTGTTTTGTAGAAATTGAAAGTTTCAAAGTTCATTAGGCTTGAATCTATGTGTGATTCGTGATTTTAGCGTTGTTTGATGTGATTAGAAGTTTCAAATAAGTTCGTATGATAGTTTAGGACTTGTTGGTGTATTGGGTTGAGGTCCCGAGGGCCTCGGGTGAGTTTCGGATGGTTAACGGATAAAAAATGGGACTTAAACAGCTGCTGCAAATTCTCTTATGCTGTGCAATCGAGCCGAGGATCGAAGGCAGGCTCGAGATCCATGATCGAAGGCCAAGGATCGAGGGTTATGACCAAGGCCAGTGATCGAAGGCCATAAGGATCGAAGCCATGATCGATAGCCAGGATCGACGGCTGTGATCGAGCCCCAGGGTCGAGGGCCATGATCAGACTCCCCATGATCGGACTCCCCATGATCGGACTCCCATGATCGAGATCCAGGATCAGATTCTCATGATCGAGGTCCAGGATCGGACTCCACGATCGAGGTAAGCCTGGACAGATCCGTAAGTTATAAAAACAGGGGGGTTTCGTCCCATTCGCCATTTTTAACAACTTGGAGCTTGAGCAGAGGCGATTTTTGATATATCTTCAAGAAACAACATTGGGGTAAGTGTTCTTAATTCAATCTTGGTTAGATTACCCGAATCCACCACTGTTTTTAATATTTTATTGGTGATTTAAGTTGAAAAAATTTGAAAGCCCTCTTGGATAGATTTGAGGATTTGAGGGTCGAATCGTTATCGGAATTTAGTTATTTTGGTATGGTTAGACTCGTGGTTGAATGTGCGTTCATATTTCCTAACTTTCGCCGGATTCCGAGATGTGGACCGCACGGGAAATGTTTTAGCTAATTTCGGATTTTATTGAAAAATATGTAATATTTTCTTATGGAATTGATTTCTATAATTTTTGTTGACTGTATCGAATTAATTATGACTAGATACGAGTCGATCGAAGTCGAAAAATCGAGGAAAAAGCATAATACTTGATTAAATTGGAGCAAGTCGAGGTAAGTGACTTGTCTAACCTTGTGTGGGGGAAATTTTCCCTAGAATTGATATTAATGTGATTACTGAAATGTGTTGAAAGTCGTGTACACGAGGTGACGAGTGTGTACATAGGCTAAATGTGAAAGATTATATTTTTAAATTGTGTAGATCATTGTTGCGCAGTTATTAAATTATTTTATCTTGTTATATTCTTCATCATTGATCTGTGATATATATTTTAGATTTGTTTACCTTTTTCCTGCTAATTGTTTTACCTGTTTAATTGAAACTTGGTTTCTTTTATACTGTGCATTATTTGAAGGTTGATTTTCTTTAAATTAAATATTATTAATATGAAGTATTTGACATTTTTAAATTTAATATTGAAGCAACGTATTAAAAATTTGAAATATTATTTTTCTGAATTATTTATTCTTGAATATTTTCATAAGATCTTTTGGATTATTCTGGCATGACCCGTGAGCTCTTTATTATTGAAAAATATTGTTGTTGATTTTTTTGTTGAAAATTGAAATATTGGGCACTTGAGATACAAATTGTGATATATTGTGATATTGATATGCATGCGGTGGTATACGGTCTGGGTGTTGAAACGAATGCGGTGAGATTAGGGTGGCTTGATACGCGTGGCTAGTAGGGGTGACTACTAGAAGTCATGCGGTGTGATAAGGGTGGCTAAAACGCGGGATGCTATTTCGGAAAAAATGTTTTCTTTAAATAAATTGTGAAGACTCCCGCGGTGATATAAGAAAATGAGATATTGTGAAATTATTTATAATTTTGGACTACGAGGCGGTACCGCGGTAGTGCCCTTGTTGATATTGATTTATGGCCATAGTTGCTTTCGATTAATTGTTGTAATTTTCATAAAGTTGAAGGAAATTCTGTTTGATTCCACGAGATATTATTTGCAACTATTTGGTGTCATTAAATGTGACATACTATTTGATTCATTTCCAACGTCATTTTATTTTACTATATTGATAAATATTTTACCATGCCATTATTATATTCTAGTAGGGCCTCACCTGACCTCGTCACTACTCTACCGAGGTTAGGCTTGGCACTTACTGGGTACCACTGTGGTGTACTCATACTACGCTTCTGCACATCTTTTTGTGCAGAACCAGGTACATTTTACCAGCCTAGACGTTAGTGAGTTACCTGCGCACGGAGACTTCGAGGTATATTTGCCAGCGTTCGCAGACTCTGGAGTCCCCTTCTATCATTTTATGTTGCTTCCTTATATTTTATTTAGACCTTGACATATAGAGACATTGAGAATAAATTCCTAGAAGTTTGTGACTTATTTCTACCGGGTTTTGGGAGTTGTAATCATTTGAATTGTAGATTTTTTATTTTTAGATATTTATGATTATTCCGCATTGATAGGCTTACCTAGTCTTAGAGACTAGGTGCCATCACGATACCCTACGGAGGGAAATTTGGGGTCGTGACAAGTTGGTATCAGAGCACTAGGTTCATAGGTGTTATGAGTCACAAACAGGTTTAGTAGAGTCTTGCGGATCGGTATGGAGACGTCTGTACTTATCTTCGAGAGGCTATGGAACTGTTAGAAAATATTCACTTCTTTGATTCCTTATCGTGCGTATTTGTTGAGTTCAAAATTTTAAGCAATTGTCTTTCTATTCTCTCACAGATGGTGAGGACACGTACGACTAGATCTGATGATTAAACACCCGCACCCCCTGTTGAAGCCGCAAGAGGCCGGGGTCGGGGCGGAGGCCGAGCCAGAGGCTGAGGAAGACCACGTGGTGCAGCTAGAGCATCTGCACGAACTGCTGCACCAGAGCCACCAGTAGTTCCAGTTGGAGAGCAGGCACCTGAGACACCTGTTACTACTCCTGCACTTCAGGAGACTCTTCCCAAGTTTTTGAGCATGTTTGGCACTTTAGCTCAGGCAGGATTAATTCCACTTGCTCCTGCCACATCTCAGGCTGGGGGAGGAGCGCAGACTCCCGCTGCCCGTACTCCAAAGCCACGTGCCCAAGTTGACCATGCCCTAGAGGTTATATGAGTGCAACCGGTTGTCCCAGTTCGGCCTGATATTAGGACAACAGTTTCAGAGGGGGAGCAGCTCAGGCTCGAGAGGTATAAGAAGTACCACCCTCCCACTTTCAGCGGTTTAGCTTCAGAGGATGCTCAGGGTTTTCGAGAGGAATGTCACCGCATCCTTCGTACTATGGGTATTGTGGATTCCAATGGGGTTTCTTTCACTGCATTCCAGTTTAGAGGAGCAGCCTACCACTGGTGGCGGGCATATGAGTTGGATAGTCCCCCTGAGGTATCTTCACTCACTTGGACTCAATTTTCGGATATATTCTTAAGGGAGTATGTTCCTCAGAGTCTTAGGGATGCATGGCACGCAGAGTTTGAGCAGTTGTGCCAGGGTTCTATGACTGTGTTAGAGTATGCAGTCCGATTCAGTGATTTGGCTAGGCATGCACCAGCCTTAGTTGCTACTGTTCGAGAGCGGGTTCGCAGATTTATTGAGGGTCTTCACCGTGGTATCAGATACAGTATAGCCCGAGAGCTAGAGATGGACATCACATACCAATAAGTGGTGTCAATTGCTAGAAGATTGGAAGGTATGCGGACTCGGGAGAGGGAAGAGAGGGAAGCTAAGAGACCCCAAGGTTCTGGAACATATAATAATTCTTATGCCCCAGTTGCAGCCTGTCATAGTAGAGGTTATGTGAGCCATCCTATTAATTCAGCACTTCCAGCTTCCAGTGGTATTCCGACTACTCCCAGGCCTCAGGTTCCATATTATGCACCACTAGTGTCTTCTGTACCTCCTGTACGGGGTGCTTTCAGCGGACAGTCTAGTCGATCAGGCCCGAGCTAGTCCCAACAGCCACGTCCTCCGAGGGCTTTTTTTGAGTGTGGTGACACTCGTCATATTATGAGAGATTGCCCCAGATTTAGGAGGGGTGCACCTCCACAAATTTCTCAGGCCCCACCTATTCCACAGAGTCCTCAGGCTTCTCAGGACATGATTACTGCACCAGTTGCCACTCCACCTGTACATCCAGCTAGAGGTGGAGGTCGGGCAGGTAGAGGTCGCCCTAGAGGGGGAGGCCAGATATTATGCCCTTCCTGCTAGGACAGATGCCATTGCATCCGATTCTGTTTTCACAAGTATTATTCCGGTCTGTCATAGAGATGCATCAGTTTTATTTGATCCAGGCTCCACTTATTCTTATGTGTCATCTTATTTTGCCCCATATTTGGGTGTATCACGTGATTACTTGAGTTCTTCTGTTTATGTATCTACACCCGTGGGTGAATCCATTATTGTGGACCGTGTGTATCGGTCATGTTTAATTGTTATCAGTGGTTTTGAGACCAAAGTTGATTTATTATTGCTTAGTATGGTGGATTTCGATATTATTTTGGGCATGGACTGGTTGTCGCCCTATCATGCTATTCTTGATTGTTACGCCAAGACGGTGACATTGGCTATGCCGGGTCTACCGCAGCTAGAGTGGGGAGGTACCTCGGATCATGTTCCTAGCAGGGTTGTTTCATTTCTTAAAGCTGAACGAATGGTTGAGAAGGGGTGTGATGCGTATCTGGCCTATGTGAGAGATGTTAGTATTGATACTCCTACTGTAGAGTCAGTTCCTGTAGTAAGGGATTTTCCTGATGTATTTCCAGCAGATTTTCCGGTTATGCCACTCGACAGGGACATTAATTTTGGTATTGATCTATTACCGAGTACTCAACCCATTTCTATTCCACCATACCGTATGACCCCAGCAGAGTTGAAAGAATTAAAAGAACAGTTACAGGAATTGCTTGATAAGGGTTTCATTTGGCCTAGTGTATCGCCGTGGGGTGCTCCTGTCTTATTTGTAAAGAAGAAGGATGGTTCTATGCGGATGTGTATTGATTATCGCCAGTTGAACAAGGTTACAGTGAAGAACATATATCCATTGCCACGTATTGATGACTTATTTGATCAGCTTCAGGGTGCCAGGGTATTCTCAAAAATTGGCTTGCATTCAGGCTATCATCAGTTGAAGATTCGGGAGCTAAATATTCCGAAGACTGCTTTCAGGACTCGGTACGGTCATTACGAGTTCCTTGTGATGTCTTTTGGGCTGACAAACGCCCGAGCAACATTTATGCACTTAATGAATAGTGTATTTCAACCCTATCTTGATTCCTTCATTATTGTATTTATTGACGATATTCTGGTGTATTCCCGGAGTCGGGAAGATCATGAACAACACCTGAGGACTGTGCTTCAGATTTTGAGAGAAAGGAAGTTATATGCAAAATTTTCAAAGTGTGAATTCTGGCTTGATTTAGTGGGATTTTTGGGTCATATAGTTTCGTGCGAGGGGATCAAGGTAGATCCAAAAAAGATTGAAGCAGTGGAGAGTTGGTCCAGACCGTCCTTAGTTACGGAAATTCGGAGTTTTCTTGGTTTGGCTGGGTATTATCGCCGATTTGTAAAGGGTTTCTCTTCTATTGCTGCATCTATGACCAAATTGACCCAGAAGGGTGCTCCGTTCAGGTGGACCGAGGAATGTGAGGAGAGCTTCCAAAAGCTCAAGACAACTTTGACTACAGCCCCAGTATTGGTATTACCTACAGGTACATGATCTTATACTGTGTATTGTGACGCGTCATGTATTGGTCTCGGTGCAGTGTTAATGCAAGACGGTAGGGTGATTGCCTACGCGTCCAGACAGTTAAAGGTGCATGAGAAGAATTATCTTGTACATGACCTGGAGTTTGCAACTATTGTTCATGCCTTAAAAATTTGGCGGCATTATTTGTACGGTGTCCATTGTGAGATCTACACCGATCACCAGAGTCTACAACATCTGTTTAAATAGAAAGATCTTAACTTGCGGCAGCGGAGGTGGTTGGAGTTGCTTAAGTATTATGATATCACCATTCTCTATCATCCAGGGAAGGCCAATGTGGTGGCCGATGCCTTGAGTCGTAAGACAGAGAGTTTGGGTAGCTTAGCATATATACCAGTAGCAGAGAGGCCTTTGGCCTTGGATGTTCAGGCCTTGGCCAACCAGTTTGTTAGATTGGATGTTTCCGAGCCGAGTCGAGTTTTGGCTTGCGTGGTTTCTCAGTCTTCTCTTTATGATCATATCAAGGAATGCCAGTATGATGACCCCCATCTGCTTGTCCTTAAGGATACAGTTCAGCAGGGTGATGCCAAGGAAGTCACTATTGGATATGACGATGCATTACGGATGCAGGGCAGGCTATGTGTGCATAATATGGATGGCTTGCGTGAGTTGATCCTCCAGGAGGCTCACAGTTCGCGGTACTCCATTCATCCGGGTGCTGCAAAGATGTATCAGGACTTGAGATAACACTATTGGTGGAGGCGGATGAAGAAAGACATAATGGGGTATGTATCTCGGTGTCTAAATTGTCAACAGGTGAAATATGAGCATCATCGACCGGGTGGATTACTTCAGAAGTTAGAGATTCCAGAATGGAAATGGGAGCGGATCACTATGGATTTCGTTGTTGGGCTCCCACAGACTCAGCAGAAGTTTGATGCAGTTTGGGTGATTGTGAATAGGCTGACCAAATCAGCTCATTTCATTCCTGTGATTACTACTTACTCTTCAGAGCAGCTGGCTCAGGTATATATTCGCGAGATTGTTAGACTTCACGGTGTACCAGTATCTATCATCTCGGACCGGGGTACACAGTTTACCTCACGGTTTTGGAGGGCAGTACAGCGTGAGTTGGGCACTCGGGTAGAATTGAGTACAACATTTCACCCTCAGACGGACGGGCAGTCCGAACACACTATTCAGATACTAGAGGATATGCTTCGGGCATGTATGATAGATTTTGGGGGTGCTTGGGATCAGTTCTTACCACTTGCGGAGTTTGCTTACAACAACAGTTACCAGTCAAGCATTCAGATGGCTCCGTATGAGACCTTGTATGGTAGGCGGTGCCGGTCTCCAGTGGGTTGGTTCGAACCAGGCGAGGCTAGACCATTGGGTACAGACTAGGTTCAGGATGCCCTGGAAAAGGTTAAGATGATTTAGGATCGACTTCGTACAGCCCAATCTAGACAGAAGAGTTATGCGGATCGGAAGGTTCGCGATGTTACATTCATGGTTGGTGAGCGGGTATTGCTCCGGGTTTCGCCTATGAAGGGTGTGATGAGGTTCGGGAAGAAGGGCAAGTTGAGCCCTGGGTATATTGGGCCTTTTGAGATTCTTGAGAGAGTTGGAGAGGTGGCTTAGAGACTTGCACTACCACCTAGTCTTTATGCGGTTCATCCGGTATTCCATGTTTCTATGCTTTGGAAATATCACGGCGATCCATATCATGTGTTAGACTTCAGTTCGGTTCAGTTGGACAAGGATCTATCTTATGTTGAGGAACCGGTGGCTATTTTAGATAGGCAAGTTCGAAAGCTAAGGTCAAAGAACATTGCTTCCGTGAAGGTTCAGTGGAGGGGTTATCCGGTCAAGGAGGCGACTTGGGAGGTCGAGCATGATATACGCAGCTGTTATCCACACTAATTCACCAGCTCAGATACTTTTTCTAACTCTGTTCGAGGACGAATGTTTGTTTTAGAGGTGGAGATTGTGATGACCCAAAATATCATCTTTAAATTTAATGATTAATTATGTGATCTAAGCACTATTTATCATTACTCGACTTGCGTTTGCAGTCCGTAAAAATTTTCCGGAAAGATTTCAGGTGAAAAATGGATTAAAATGTGAATTAGATGCTTAAAACACAACTGAGTTGACTTTGGTCAATATTTTGAGTAAACAGACTCGGATCAGTATTTTTACAGTTTCGGTAGGTCCGTATCGTGAATTGGGACTTGGGCGTATGCCCGGAATCAAATTCCGAGGTCCCTAGCCCGAGATATGGAATTTTGATGAAAAATTTAAAGTTTAAGTTCAAATAGTGACCGGATGTCGAATTATGTGCAAATGACCCCGGAATAGAATTTTGATGATTCCAACAGCTCCGTATGGTGATTTTGGACTTAGGAGCGTGATCAGAATTTTATTTGGAAGTCCGTAGTGGAATTAGGCTTGAAATGCCGAAAGTTGAATGTTTGGGAAGTTTGACCGAGGGGTTGACTTTTTGATATCGGGGTCGAAATCCGATTCTAAAAATTTTTATAGCTCCGTTATGTCATTTATGACATGCGTACAAAATTTGAGGTCAATCGGACTTCATTTGATAGGTTCCGGTGTTGTTTTGTAGAAATTAAAAGTTTCAAAGTTCATTAGGCTTGAATCTATGTGTGATTCGTGATTTTAGCGTTGTTTGATGTGATTTGAGGTTTCAAGTAAGTTCGTATGATATTTTAGGACTTGTTGGTGTATTGGGTTGAGGTCCCGAGGGCCTCGGGTGAGTTTCAGATGGTTAACGGATAAAAAATGGGACTTAAACAGCTGCTGCAAAAGCTGCTGCAAATTCTCTTCTGCTGTGCAATCGAGCCCCCAGAAATCGATCCGAGGATCGAAGGCAGGCTCGAGATCCATGATCGAAGGCCCAGGATCGAGGGTTATGACCAAGGCAAGTGATCGAAGGCCATAAGGATCGAAGACATGATCGATAGCCAGGATCGACGGCTGTGATCGAGCCCCAGGGTCGAGGGCCATGATCGGACTCCCCATGATCGGATTCTCATGATCGAGGTCCAGGATCGGACTCCACGATCGAGATCAGCCTGGACAGATCCGTAAGTTATAAAAACAGGGGGGTTTCGTCCCATTCGCCATTTTTAACAACTTGGAGCTTGAGTAGAGGCGATTTTTGATATATCTTCAAGAAACAACATTGGGGTAAGTGTTCTTAACTCAATCTTGGTTAGATTACCCGAATCCACCACTGTTTTTAATATTTCATTGGTGATTTAAATTGGAAAAATTTGAAAGCCCTCTTGGATAGATTTGAGGATTTGAGGGTCGAATCGTTATCGAAATTTAGTCATTTTGGTATGGTTAGACTCGTGGTTGAATGTGCGTTCATATTTCCTAACTTTCGCCGGATTCCGAGATGTGGACCGCACGGGAAATGTTTTAGCTAATTTCGGATTTTATTGAAAAATATGTAATATTTTCTTATGGAATTGATTTCTATAATTTTTGTTGACTGTATCGAATTAATTATGACTAGATACGAGTCGATCGAAGTCGGAAAATCGAGGAAAAAGCATAATACTTGATTAAATTGGAGCAAGTCGAGGTAAGTGACTTGTCTAACCTTGTGTGGGGGAAATTTTCCCTAGAATTGATATTAATGTGATTATTGAAATGTGTTGAAAGTCGTGTACACGAGGTGACGAGTGTGTACATGGGCTAAATGTGAAAGATTGTATTTTTAAATTGTGCAGATCATTGTTGCGCAGTTATTAAATTATTTTATCTTGTTATATTCTTCATCATTGATCTGTGATATATATTTTAGATTTGTTTACCTTTTTTCTGCTAATTGTTTTACCTGTTTAATTGAAACTTGGTTTCGTTTATACTGTGCATTATTTGAAGTTTGATTTTCTTTAAATTAAATATTATTAATATGAACTATTTGAAATTTTTAAATTTGATATTGAAGCAACGTATTAAAAATTTGAAATATTATTTTCCTGAATTATTGATTCTTGAATATTTTCGTAAGATTTGTTTTTGGATTATTCTGGCATGAGCCGTGAGCTCTTTATTATTGAAAAATATTGTTGTTGATTTTTTTGTTGAAAATTGAAATATTGGGCACTTGAGGTGCAAATTGTGATATATTGTGATATTGATACGCATGCGGTGGTATAAGGTCTGGGTGTTGAAACGCATGCGGTGAGATAAGGGTGGCTTGATACGCGTGTCTAGTAGGGGAACTAATAGAAGTCATGCGGTGTGATAAGGGTGGCTAAAACGCGGGATGCTATTTCGGGAAAAAATATTTTCTTTAAATAAATTGTGAAGGCTCCCGCGGTGATATAAGAAAATGAGATATTGTGAAATTATTTATAATTTGGGACTACGAGGCGGTACCTCGGTAGTGCCCTTGTTGATATTGATTTATGGCCATAGTTGCTTTCGATTAATTGTTGTGATTTTCATAAAGTTGAAGGAAATTCTGTTTGATTCCACGAGATATTATTTGTAATTATTTGGTGTCATTAAATGTGACATGCTATTTGATTCATTTCCAACGTCATTTTATTTTACTACATTGATAAATATTTTACCATGCCATTATTATATTCCAGTAGGGCCTCACCTGACCTTGTCACTACTCTACTGAGGTTAGGCTTGGCACTTACTGGGTACCGCTGTGGTGTACTCATACTACGCTTCTGCACATCTTTTTGTGCAGATCCAGGTATATTTTACCAGCCTAGACGTCAGTGAGTTACCTGCGCACGGAGACTTCGAGGTATATCTGCCAGCGTCCGCAGACTCCGAAATCCCCTTCTATCATTTTATGTTGCTTCCTTATATTTTATTTAGACCTTGACATATAGAGATATTGAGAATAAATTCTTAGAAGCTTGTGACTTATTTCTACCGGGTTTTGGGAGTTGTAATCATTTGAATTGTAGATTATTTATTTTTAGATATTTATGATTATTCCGCATTGATAGGCTTACCTAGTCTTAGAGACTAGGTGCCATCACGACACCCTACGGAGGGAAATTTGGGGTCGTGACAAGAATATACTGGAAGTCTACTTAGAATATCAACGATGAGACAATCGGCCAAATGTTCAAAATTTTCAGCAACATCTTCGTGACCTTTACATATAGTATAACCAGAGGCAGACCTAGGATTTGAAAATGACGGGGGCACCATTATCTTTAATATAGACGGAGCGGAGAACTTTACCCATAGTTGTTGGGTCCCGCCAGATGCCGACAAACTTTCTATGATGACTGACATGTATGAGTGAGTGGGGAGGTGAAGTTGGGTATGAAATTTGGGAAAAGGAAAGATATAGAAAAAAAGGTTAAAAGAAAAAAGGTTTTGTGGGGGTAAGGGGGAGGAGAGAGGAATGAAACCTAAGGTAAAAAGGCAAGACATAAATAAATAATCTAGGCTACATTTAATATTTTAGCTAAAAAAGGGAAAATCTAAGGTAAAAAGGCAAGATATAAATAAATAATCTAGGCTACAGTTCATATTTCAGCTAAAAAAAGGAATTATTAAAGGTGAGGGAGTACGGAACCCAGGACATCCCACACTACACACTACTAGAAATAAGGTGATTTTCGTCCAATACTTTCCGACCGAAATCGGTCGGGAAAAAACCCGACCGAAATCGGTCGGAAATAAGAGTATTTGGTCGCAAAAGTCAACAAAAACTTTCTGACAACAAAAATATAAAACTTCCGACCGATTTTGGTCGGAAATTGGTCAAATATTTGGTCATACTTGTATATAATGTACAAACATAATTATTTATTAAAAAGTTTCCAAATTTCCGACCGAATTCGGTCGGAAATTGATCAAATATTTGGTCATACTTGTATATAATCTATAAAATATTTATTTATTAAAATGTTTCCAATTTTCCGACCGATTTCGATCGGAAATTTGTCAAATATTTGGTCATACTTGTATATAATTTACAAAAAACTTATTTATTAAAACTTTTCCAAATTTCCGACCGAATTCGGTCGGAAATTGGTCAAATATTTGGTCGTGCTTGTATATAATGTACAAAAATAATTAATTATTAAAAGTTTTCCAACTTTCCGACCGATTTTGGTCGGAAATTGGTCAAATATTTTGTCATGCGTGTATATAATGTACAAAAATAATTATTTATTAAAACTTTTCCAAATTGTCAACTGAAATTAATGTTAAAAAGTTTCCAAATTCCTTGTTATAATATAGCTAATGCTATATCGAATATAGCTTATATATATATATATATATATATATATATATATATATATATATATATATATATATATATATATATATATATATATATATATATATATATATATATATATATATATATATATATATATATATATATATATATATATATATATATATATATATATATATATATATGTCACGACCCTAAATTCCCACCTTCGGACCGTGATGGCGCCTAACATTTCACTTGCTAGGCAAGCCAACGTTAGAATAACATTATCCATTTTTAAAATAATTTTAAATTTATTAATAACAAGGAAGCAAATGCGGAAGTGATTTTGAAATAATCCATAATAACAATGGTGTCTAAATACCATCCCAGAATTGGTGTCACAAGTACACGAGCTTCTAGAATAAATACAAATAAAGGTCTGAATAAAAATAAAGCTGTCTGAAAATTAATACACAGCTAAAGTAAAATAGACGGGGACTTCAGAACTGCGGACGCCATGCAGTTATACCTCAAGTCTCCTCCGAGTAGCTGAAATCCGAGAAAAACTATGGCACGCCGCTGGGACCAACTCCAAAATCTGCACAAGAAGTGCAGAGTGTAGTATCAGTACAACCGACCCCATGTACTGGTAAGTGCTGAGCCTAACCTCGACGAAGTAGTGACGAGGCTAAGGCGGGTCACTTACATTACCTGTACGCAATATTAGATACAACAACAATAATAGAAATAAATCAACTCATTTATAATAATTGAAGCCAACTCAACAGTCATAACCAATTATCATTTCCATCAATTCAGTTGCAGCGTGCAACCCGCTCTCACAATATATTCATTATAATCAATCATGTTGCGGCGTGCAACCCGATCCTCCAATATTAACTTTTTAGCAAGTCTGTTGCGGCGTGGAACCCGATCCTCCAATATTGACTTTTAATAAGTCTGTTGCGGCGTGCAACCCGATCCTCGTATATTGACTTTTAATAAGTCTGTTGCGACGTGCAACCCGATCCTCCAATATTCACTTTTAATAAGTCTGTTGCGGTGTGCAACCCGATCCTCCAATATATTCATTATAATCAATCATGTTGCGGCGTGCAACCCGCTCCTCCAAAATTTTTATTTACCAATTCTTATAGAAGAAATTTTCCCAATAAATGTAACAATCAATATAAAATTATGAGACAACAAGCATACAATAATTATGATTTAATTATGAAGCAAACAATGACAAATAACAAATTATTATGGGAATCAGTGAGCAAATAGGCAGTTTAAAATTTATTATGCTAAATATCAAATAACAATTAAGGCACATAATTCAAATAGCATGTAACAATTAATGCCGGAATTCAAGAATTTATATTTGCAAAGAATAAGAGAGAAATAATTATTATAATAATTAATTTATGATTAAAAATAATTTAAGATTTTTCTAGTAAGTAGGCAAACAATTATTTTGACAATGTATAGACACTCGTCACCTCGCCTATACGTCATTTACATGCAATTCACATAACAAACAGTTTAAGGGTTTTATTCCCTCAAGGCAAGGTTAACCCCGACACTTACCTCGCTTTGCAAATTTCAATCAATTATTCAACCACAGCTTTTCCTTTTAAATTTGCCTCCGAAAGCTTCAAATCTATTTACAAACAATTCAATATATTCAATACTAATCATAGGAATTAATTCCATATGAATTTATAAATTTTCCAGATAAAAATTCGAAATTCATTAAAATATTCGACAGTGGGACCCACATCTCAAATCCTGGAAAAACTCACAAAATCCGAACACCTGTTCCAATACGAGTTCAACCATACCAAATTTGTCCAATTCGGATATCAATTGGACCTTCAAATCTTTATTTTTCGTTTTTGGAAAGTTTTACAAAAAATCTAATTTCTTCCATTTAAATCCGAAATAAATGATGAATATAGACATGAATTTGTGAAATATAATCACTTTATGATAAAGAACACTTACCCAGTTCAATGTCGTGAAAATCCCCCTTGAAATCGCCCAATTCCGAGACTTAAAACTCAAAAATGAGTAAAAATGGCGAAGACCCGATTTTATGTATTCTGCCCAGCATTTTCGCATTTGCGGGCTATATTTTCGCACCTGCGGTCTCGCATTTGCGAGACAAAGCTCGCATTTGCGAAGTGGGACTGCCAGGCGAGGTTCCGCATCTGCGGACAAAATATCGCACATGCGACATCCGCTTCTGCGCAAAAGGGCCGCACATGCGAAGACCGCATCTGCGATGGAAGTCTCGCTTCTGCGAGCTCGCACCTGCGGTCAAAATTCCGCAGGTGCGATTACACCAGAACTCAAAATTTTAGATTTTGCTTAAGTCCAATTCTTGTTCCGATTTCGATCCGTTTTACTCTCGAGGTACTCGGGACCCCGCTCGAATATACCAACAAGTCCCGTAACATAATACGAACTGACTCGGGGTCTAAAATCACGTCAAACAACACTGAAATTATAATTCACACCCCGATTCGAACTTTGAGTTTTTAAACTTTCAATTTGCAAATCTCGTGCCAAAACATATTAAATGAATCCGGAATGTCTTAAAATTTGGCACACAAGTCATAAATGATATAAGAGAGATGTTCAAATTTTCAGAATCGGATTCCGGCTCTGATATAAAAAAGTCAACCCCGTGGTCAAACTTGGAATATTTAGCCTTTAAATTGCTAGTTCCGTTAAATGGTCATAGTTTGAGCTAGGGACTTTCAAATTAAATTTCGGGCATACGCCCAAGTCCCAAATCATGATATAGAGCTACCAGAACTGTCAAAACACTGATCCGAGTCCGTTTGCTAAAAATATTGACCAAAGTCAACTCAGTTGAGTTTTAAAGCTCTATTTCCCATTTTAATCCATAAAAACTTTCCGGACAATTGTACGGACTGCGCACGCAAGTCGAGGAATGATAAATGGTACTTTTCGAGGTCTTAGAATACGTAATTATTTATTAAATTTAAAGATGATATTTTGGGTCATCACACACACACACACACACACACACACACATATATATATATATATATACACACATCTTAATATAGCTAATGTTATATCGAATATAGCTTATATACTATACACTTAGTATATATATTATACTATACTATATATACAACAACAACAACAACAACAATCCAGTGAAATCCCACTAGTGAGGTTTGGGAGGGTAGTGTGTACGCAGACCTTTCCCTACCCCGAAGAGGTAAATATATAGTATAGTATAGTATATATATATATAAGCTAATGTTATGTCGAATATAGCTTATATACTATACACTTAGTATATATAGTATATACTAAGTGTAACAACATTAGCTATATTTCGGGTCGTGACAGTCTTGGAACTAAGGTCTCCTGAAGTCCGGGGGTAACAGCAGGCGCCTCCGGTACCTGCTCCCCAATTGGAACTAATGGCGGCTCCTCAACTGCTGCTCTGGTAGGTGTTCTAGCTGCGACACTTACTCCTCGTCAGCCTCTGCCTCTGCCTCTAGCAATACTTGCTCTAGGAGCAGCGTCATCTATAACTGTAGCTCGTGTCCTCACCATCTGTGAGAGAATGAAATGATAAAAGTTCAAACTCCGAGATCAATAACCTGGCACGATAGGAATGAAAGAAGTGAGATTGTCCTAAAAGTTCTGTAGCCTCTCGAAGATAAGTACAGACGTCTCCGTACCGATCCGCAAGACTCTACCCAAACTCGCTTATGACTCGTAACTGTCACGCCCCGAACCTAGGAGCGAGACCAGCACCCAGTGCCTCACCTAACCTGGCGTACCAAATTGCGACTAAGGGACTCTGAACATATAATGTCATACTTTGGCCATGGGGCCACCTTGCAAGACAATTTGCGTAGCAAAATATAAAACTGAATGGAAACTAGCGCTAACTAAACATCAATATAAAGGTAGGGCGACAAGGTCGTCATAGCTACTACAGCTGACAAACCACCAAATTATACATACCAGGCCTACAAACCCAACATACTGCACTAACCAACAGGATATGTCTACAAGCCTCTACTGATAGATATATTGTGATCGGAACAGGGCCCCGACCTACCCATAATATATATATAAATACATACATAAGATGTACACAAAAACCTAGACCCGATAACTCCGAAGGATGTGGAGCTTACCGATCAGGCTAAACTCTGGAAACACCTATTGAGGAGGTCTACCTGTCTGTCTATCTGAACCTGCATGCATGAAATGCAGCGTCCCCGGAAAAGGGACGTCAGTACGAAATAATGTACCGAGTATGTAAGGCAATAACATAACTGAAAACTGAAACTGAACTGATAATATAATAACTGGAAGTAACTAGGAGTCAAAGATGATCTGGAGATATACTTACCTGCTTATAGTGACTAAACTCCTTCAATATAATAAGTAAAATAAATGTCCGGCCCTATAAGGCTCGGTACGTGCAACTGCTCGGCCGTAGTAGGCTCGCTCATAGGCGCTCGGCCATACTAGGCTTTGTATCTCGGCCATCCTGGGCTCGCTCATAGGCGCTCGGCCACAGTAGGCTCGGTATATATAACTTACCATCTGATCAGAGGTTGCCCAATAGGGGCCTGCCCACCGATTATAGCTCGATGGTGGTGAAAATAGTGTAATACTGTATATATATATAGACCCTCTGCTCTCTTGACTGAATAAAGACAAAACTAAACTGAATATGAAGTCCCGATAAGGAATAATATTGTAACTTATGAGACTAGAATAATGTGAATAAATTCATGAATACGAACTTCTCTTTATGTCTCATTATTAACACATGTAGCTACGAGATCATGCCAAAATGAAGGAAGGGCTTAGCCTTAACATACCTTATGACAATATTTCCAATCACCAAGTTGAACTCACCTCTTCGCACCTTAATCTACAAGAATGATAATAATACTACCGTTAAGTTACGAAAGGTACAACTATCGCACAACGAACGACAAACTTATTTTGTATTAAAACGGGCAGCATCTCCCCTATAATCCTTACTTCCTCCAAATTCAAGATAACACCAACAATACAAGAACAGAACAATAACAATATATATACATCATTTTCCAGTCCTATATACACCATCAAATACTACAAAATAGCCCAACACACCCCAATCTCTTCATACACAAAACGACCACCGTGGTAGTGTCAAACGACCCGAAAATGTTATGAAGAACGACCAGCCAACCACCCTAAATTTATATGGTGTTTCTCCACCCACTTCCTCCTCCAAAACTCCACAAAACAGTAGTAAAACACGCAGCCCAACAGCAACACAAAACAGTCCACAAAACAGTCCGCTACAAGTGAATAACTCGAACTCACGGCTTCCGATCATCGTCCCGTGAGTTCTAACAAGTATAGAACGACTTACCATGAATTTATAGAAGAAAAACTGGATGAAAGAGAGCAGTAAACTCACCTTATTTGTTGGATAACTTAGCTCCTATCTTGGTTCTTCAAACTCTAGGTTTTACCTCCAATTAGAACTTGAAAGGGAGAGAAAATCAATTAGGGTTTGTGGGAAATTTTTGGGAGGATTGTTTTGCAGAGCTTATGTCTGATTATTATGCTCTATTTGAAGTCTAATATATGAAGAAAATAGGCCTTTAAAACGCCTCTTTGGACGACCCGAAATGGCCCATCTTTGGGCTTTCATTTAAGCAAGTAGGTGACACACCTACTTGTCACCTAGCAGCTTGCGCGGTATCGCAAACATGCCCATATCTCTCTACTCCGATGTCGTATTGACAAACGGTTTAATGAGTTGGAAAATAGACTCATAGATATTTACTTTGATGGATAGAACAACCCATAACTCTAAGTATATTGGGAGAACATTGAAGTTACAGTTGACCCAAAGTTTCAGTAAAACTTATGAATTTAACTTGTGATGACTTTCATCGACTTTTGTTCCACAACTCGCTTGACTTCAAAACATAACACACGGATGTCATATGACTAATATAAATCATAACATAATGTCCTTATCATGTTGAGAACCCTAGTCTCACCCCAAAGGTGCATGTTATAACATTCCCAACTTGTTGACTTTCGACGAAACATTGTTTTCCTCAATTGCTTTAGCTTCTGAACTGTCCAACCCTCTTTGGACTTGTTGTTCATGATCTTCAATATTTGTAACCTCAGAGGTAACATGATTAACTTACTTTATGTACTTTTAAATATTATCTCATTTTTGGTCCTACATTAGTTTGCTTACGATGCATTTTTACGTACGAAAATATAGGATGTAACATCACTCCCCCCTTGGGAACATTCGTCCTCGAATGTTTACTCTTAGAGACTTTGGAAAATCTTTCCAGAGTATCCTTAGTACACTAGGTTAAAACCAACCTGCACGCAGCCAGAAAACATACTATGCATGCCACACATGACCAATCTTTATAAATAGCAACAATTTTCCTCACCGTCCGTAAATCATAAATATTGAAAGTGAAAAATAAAAGCTTACCTGATGACCTGCTAGCCTAAATAGAGCTATGTTGTAGCATCCCATCTCGAACCATATCTTCAGTTTGAAATAGGTAGGGGTATTTAGACTTCATTTCTCCCTCTGATTCACACGTCATCTCTTCTACATTCTTGCTCCTCCATAAAACCTTCACGGAAGCTACCTCCTTATTTTGTAGCTTGCGGATTTGTCGGTCTAGGATGGCAACTGGAATTTCCTCGTATGACAAGTCCTCTGTAATCTGTACATCATCCGTGGACACCACTCGGGTAGGATCGCCAATGCACTTCCGTAGCATAGATACGTGAAAAACCGGATGGACAGACTCCAATTCTGAGGGCAACTCTAACTCATAAGCTACTTGGCCCACTCTCCGAATGATCCTATAAGGCCCAATATACCATGGGCTAAGCTTGCCTTTCTTGCCAAACCTCATCACGCCCTTCATAGGTGATACCTTTAAGAATACCCAGTCATTAATCCTGAACTCTAAGTCTCGTCGCCGCACGTCAGAATATGACTTCTGACGACTCTGAGCTGTCAACAGTCGCTCCCGGATAAGCTTTACTTTCTCTATGGCCTGTTGAACCAGGTCTAGCCCATATAACCCAGATTGTCCAACATGAAACCACCCTATAGGAGATCTGCACTTACGCCCATACAAATCCTCGTACGGAGCCATCTGGATACTGGAGTGGTAACTGTTATTATATGCAAACTCGATAAGAGGTAGATGTTCATCCCAACTTCTTTTAAAATCTAACACACATACTCGTAACATATCCTTGAGCGTCTGAATTGTGCGCTCGGCTTGTCCATCTGTCTGTGGATGAAAAGCTGTGCTGAGATTCACCTGAGTCCCTAGACCTCTCTAAAATGACCTCCAAAAATGTGCTGTAAACTAAGCCCCACGGTCAGATATAATAGAAACCGATACTCCGTGTAGCCGCACTATCTCCTTAATATATAACTTTGCATAATCTTCTGCTGTATATGTAGATCTCACCGGTAGGAAGTGAGCTGATTTCGTGAGCCTATCGACTATCACCCATATGGAATCGAACTTACGATTAGAACGAGGTAAACCTGTGATAAAGTCCATGTTTATCGCCTCCCATTTCCATGTCGGGATCTCTATAGTCTGCATTAGCCCTCCGGGCTTCTGGTGCTCTACCTTCACTTGCTGGCAACTAGTACATTGGGCAACAAACTCAGCAATGTTCTTCTTCATATCGTTCCACCAGTACATATCCTTAATGTCATGATACATCTTCGTCGATCCAGGATGGATGGAATACCATGAATAATGTGCCTCTGACATAATCTTGTCTCGTAGCCCTGCTACATCTGGAACACACAAACGACCCCTGTATCTGAGAACCCCATCTCCCTTGAGCTCTAACAATGGCTTCTTCTGCTGCGGAACTCGCTCTCTCAACTCGACCAACTCTGGGTCCTTGTACTGCCTTTCCTTGACTTCAGCTATGAGGGATGATTTTGCAGTGTTTTGGAGTACAACTTCACCATCCTCAGAATCTACTAACCGAACCCCCAACGAAGCCAATTGATGAATCTCTCTAGCTAATTGTCTTTTCTCGGGCTCTACATGTGTTAAGCTACCCATAAATCGGCGACTTAAGGCATCTGCTACAACATTAGCTTTCCCTGGATGGTAGAGAATGTTAACATCGTAATCTTTCAATAACTCAAGCCATCGCCTCTGTCGTAAATTCAACTCTTTCTGCTTGAAGATATATTGTAGGCTTTTATGATCAGTAAATACATCAACATGAACACCATATAAATAGTGCCGCCATATCTTAAGTGCATGGACAATCGCAGATAACTGGAGGTCGTGGGTCGGATAATTCCTCTCATGCTTCCTCAACTGCCTTGCAGCATACACAATTACCTTCCTATGTTGCATCAGGACACATCCTAACCCGACACCAGATGCATCACAATACTAGACCCTCTGGAAGTGTTAGAACTGGAGCAGAGGTCAACCTGTTCTTAAGCTCTTGGAAACTCCGCTCGCAAGCCTCTGTCCATTGAAACTTAGTTTCTTTCTGTGTCAACTTTGTCAATGGTGCCGAAAGGGAAGAAAAACCCTCTACGAACCTCCGATAGTATCCTGCTAATCCTAGAAAGCTACGAACCTCTGTTGGAGTGGTAGATCTAGGCCAAGATTTCACGGCCTCAATCTTCTGAGTGTCCACCTTTATCCCTTCATCTGATACAATATGCCCCAAGAATGCTACAGACTTCAACCAGAACTCACATTTAGAAAACTTAGCATACAACTTACGATCACAGAGGGTTTGGAGTACCGCTCGCAGGTGGTCCGCATGCTCATCCTCTGAACGGGAATAAACCAGAATGTCATCAATAAATACTATCACGAACATATCTAAAAATGGCCGAAATAGGCTATTCATCAAGTCCATAAATACGGCGGGTGCATTAGTCAACCCGAAGGACATGACAAGGAACTCGAAGTGGCCATATCGGGTCCTAAAGGCTGTCTTCGGAATATCTTTTTCCCGAACTCTGACCTGGTGGTACCCCGACCTCAAATCTATCTTTGAAAAGCATCTAGCCCCCTGCAACTGATCAAACAAGTTATCAATCCTTGGAAGTGGATACTTATTCTTAATAGTTACCTTGTTCAGCTGCCTATAATCGATACACATCCTCAACGAGCCATCTTTCTTTCGCACAAATAGTACCGGTGCACCCCAAGGTGAGGTACTAGGCCTGATGTAACCTTTCTCTAGCAAATCTTTTAACTGCTCCTTCAACTCCTTCAATTTGGCAGGTGCCATTCTATACGGAGGGACGGATATTGGTTGAGTTCCTGGAAGCAAATCGATGCTAAAATCAATCTCTCGCTCTGGAGCAAGACCTGGAAGCTCATCTGGAAACACATATGCATACTCTTTGACTACGGGAATAGACTGAAGTGTAGGTATCTCAGCATCTGCATCTCTAACTCGCACAATATGATAAATGCACCCTTTTGCGATCATTTTCCTCGCCTTCAGATAGGAAATAAACCTACCTCTGGGTGTTGCTATATTACCTACCCATTCAAGGACTAGCTCACCCGGAAAATGAAATCTGGCTGCCTTTGCTCGGCAATCAACAGTGGCATAGCAAGCTGCCAACCAGTCCATGCCCATGATAGCATCAAAATCCATCATCTCTAGCTCAACTAGGTCTACTGAGGTCTGACGACTACAAATTGTCACCGTACAACCTCAGTAAAACCGTCTAGCAATAATCGATTCTCCGACCGGTGTAGATACCGCAAAAGGATCACTTAGTATTCCAGGCACTATACCAAACTTCCTCGCGACAAATGGGGTAATATATGATAAAGTAGATCCTGGGTCTATCAAAGCATAAGCATCGTGAGAGCAAATGGTTAATATACCTGTCACAACATCTGGTGAAGACTCCTGGTCCTGTCGACCCGCTAAAGCATAGATACGGTTCTGATTACCACCTGAATTGAAACCATACCTCTTCCTCGACCTCTACCAGCCGAAGACTGAGACTCGCACCCTGAAGGATGCACAGACATAGATGATCCTGTTGCTGAACTCGCTGGTTGTGGCATTCCCCCAGAATCTCTATTTGGGCAATCTCGCATCATATGCCCGGACACCCACATGTATAACAAGCATCAGAACCTGCTCGGCATTGGCCCAAGTGTCCTCTACCACAGATGTTACACCGTGGAGGAAATGACCATGTCCGCGCAGAACCTCGCTGTTGCTGCAAAGCCGACGCCCGTGAGCTCTCACCTGGTCCTGACTGAGTATAGCGGTCATACCTGTAACCCTGTAACTGAGGTGGCGGAGGCCTAGGTGGCCGTCCGAAGTACTGGGTCCTATAACTACCCTGAGATTGCTCCTGAGACCTGGGAAATCTCATCCTCTTACGTTGCCCTTGCTCAGCCCTCTCTGTACCCTGCTGCCGACGCCTACCCCTTTCTATATTCTGGGCGAATGCCTGAATTCGGGAGATATCCATACTATCCTGCAATGCAGCGGTGGCACATGCCTCGGTTAACTCTGGGGCTAACCCTGCTATAAACCTGTGAATCCTGTCCCGCATAGTAGAAACTATGGATGGTGCATATCTGGCCAATGAGTCAAAATGGAGACTATACTCTCAAACACTCATATTACCCTGCTTGAGGGCTAGAAACTGATCGACTCGAGCCTGTCGGATCTCCCGTGGTAAGTACTGGTCAAGGAAGGCATCTGAAAAATTTTCCCAAATAGCTGGAGGTGCATCACGTCCCCTGGACCTCTCCCATCCCTCGTACCAAAGGATGGCTATATCTCGGAGTCGAAAAGCTGCTAGCTCAACTGCCTCTTTCTCCGTGGCATGCATAACACGAAAGATCCTGTGAAGCTGATCTATGAAATCCTGCGGGTCCTCCCTCTGATCTGTCCCCATGAACTCTGGGGGACTCAAAGCAATAAACTCTCGGACCCTTGAACTCCCAGACCCCTCACTAGCTGATGCCCTAGCATGTTGCTGGGTAGCTACCAACTGTGTCAACAAATGCACCGTACTTCTCAAGTCCTGATCTGATGGAAGTGGAGGGGGAACTGGATGTGCGGTTTCCCTAGGAATCTCCGTAGTTGGTGGAGGAGCCGGTAATGGCTGAGTAGGGGTCTCGCCTTGAGCCTCAGATTGGGCCCCATCTACTGAGGGTACCCTGCTGGTCCCCTCACCTGCTGTTGTATCTCTCTTCTGGCTAGCCGTAGTCTTCCTAGTCACCGTCATCTGTTCATGCAAACATCAACACATAAGTTTAATTCAAATTTCCTATAACTCAGTTCTATAGCACGATTTAGATTTCAAAGAAGAGTAACCAACTCCTAAATGCCCTGTAGTTCCCTGCTTATATAATGTGGTGCACAACACATCTATAAACAAGACCCTACTAGACACGGCTTGTAGACTCCCTAGTACAGAACTGCTCTGATACCAACTTTGTCACGCCCCGAACCTAGGAGCGAGACCAGCACCCGGTGCCTCACCTAACCTGGCGTACCAAATTGCGACTAAGGGACTCTGAACATATAATGTCATACTTTGGCCATGGGGCCACCTTGTAAGACAATTTGCGAAGCAAAATATAAAACTGAATGAAAACTAGCGCTAACTAAACATCAATATAAAGGTAGGCCGACAAGGTCGTCATAGCTACTACAGCTGACAAACCACCAAATTATACATACCAGGCCTACAAACCCAACATACTGCACTAACCAACAGGATATGTCTACAAGCCTCTACTGATAGATATATTGTGATCGAAACAGGGCCCCGACCTACCCATAATATATATATAAATACATACATAAGATGTACACAAAAACCTAGACCCGATAACTCCGAAGGATGTGGAGCTTACCGATCAGGCTAAACTCTGGAAACACCTATTGAGGAGGTCTACCTGTCTGTCTATCTGAACCTGCATGCATGAAATGCAGCGTCCCCGGAAAAGGGACGTCAGTACGAAATAATGTACCGAGTATGTAAGGCAATAACATAACTGAAAACTGAAACTGAACTGATAATATAATAACTGGAAGTAACTAGGAGTCAAAGATGATCTGGAGATATACTTACCTGCTTATAGTGACTAAACTCCTTCAATATAATAAGTAAAATAAATGTCCGGCCCTATAAGGCTCGGTATGTGTAACTACTCGGCCGTAGTAGGCTCGCTCATAGGCGCTCGGCCATACTAGGCTTTGTATCTCGGCCATCCTGGGCTCGCTCATAGGCGCTCGGCCACAGTAGGCTCGGTATATATAACTTACCATCTGATCAGAGGTTGCCCAATAGGGGCCTGCCCACCGATTATATCTCGATGGTGGTGAAAATAGTGTAATACTGTATATATATATATAGACCCTCTGCTCTCTTGACTGAATAAGGACAAAACTAAACTAAATATGAAGTCCCGATAAGGAATAATATTGTAACTTATGAGACTAGAATAATGTGAATAAATTCATAAATACGAACTTCTCTTTATGTCTCATTATTAACACATGTAGCTACGAGATCATGCCAAAATGAAGGAAGGGCTTAGCCTTAACATACCTTATGACAACATTTCCAATCACCAAGTTGAACTCACCTCTTCGCACCTTAATCTACAAGAATGATAATAATACTACCGTTAAGTTACGAAAGGTACAACTATCGCACAACGAACGACAAACTTATTTTGTATTAAAACGGGCAGCATCTCCCCTATAATCCTTACTTCCTCCAAATTCAAGATAACACCAACAATACAAGAACAGAACAATAACAATATATATACATCATTTTCCAGCCCTATATACACCATCAAATACTACAAAACAGCCCAACACACCCCAATCTCTTCATACACAAAACGACCACCGTGGTAGTGTCAAACGACCCGAAAATGTTATGAAGAACGACCAGCCAACCACCCTAAATTTATATGATGTTTCTCCACCCACTTCCTCCTCCAAAACTCCACAAAACAGTTGTAAAACACGCAGCCCAACAGCAACACAAAACAGTCCACAAAATAGTCCGCCACAAGTGAATAACTCGAACTCACGGCTTCCGATCACCGTCCCGTGAGTTCTAACAAGTATAGAACGACTTACCATGAATTTATAGAAGAAAAACTGGATGAAAGAGAGCAGTAAACTCACCTTATTTGTTGGATAACTCAGCTCCTATCTTGATTCTTCAAACTCTAGGTTTTACCTCCAATTAGAACTTGAAAGGGAGAGAAAATCAATTAGGGTTTGTGAGAAATTTTTGGGAGGATTGTTTTGCAGAGCTTATGTCTGATTATTATGCTCTATTTGAAGTCTAATATATGAAGAAAATAGGCCTTTAAAACGCCTCTTTGGACGACCCGAAATGGCCCATCTTTGGGCTTTCATTTAAGCAAGTAGGTGACACACCTACTTGTCACCTAGCAGCTTGCGCGGTATCGCAAACATGCCCATATCTCTCTACTCCGATGTCGTATTGACAAACGGTTTAATGCGTTGGAAAATAGACTCATAGATATTTACTTTGATGGGTAGAACAACCCATAACTCTAAGTATATTGGGAGAACATTGAAGTTACAGTTGACCCAAAGTTTCAGTAAAACTTATGAATTTAACTTGTGATGACTTTCATCGACTTTTGTTCCACAACTCGCTTGACTTCAAAACATAACACACGGATGTCATATGACTAATATAAATCATAACATAATGTCCTTATCATGTTGATAATCCTAGTCTCACCCCAAAGGTGCATGTTATAACATTTCCAACTTGTCGACTTTCGACGAAATATTGTTTTCCTCAATTGCTTTAGCTTCTGAACTGTCCAACCCTCTTTGGACTTGTTGTTCATGATCTTCAATATTTGTAACCTCAGAGGTAACATGATTAACTTAATTTATGTACTTTTAAATATTATCTCATTTTTGGTCCTACATTAGTTTGCTTATGATGCATTTTTACGTACGAAAATATAGGGTGTAACAGTAACACCTATGAACCTAGAGCTCTGATACCAACTTGTCATGACCCAATTTTCCCTCCGTTGGGTATCGTGATGGCACCTAGTCTTAGGGACTAGGTAAGCCTAACAATAATTAAAACAACAACGTTATTTAATTAGAATCTCTTAAAATTCTCAAAACCGGTAGTACAAGTCATAAGCTCTACAGAGTGTTTGCTAGAAAACTTCTTAATACAACTGTCTAGAAATAAGTATAAACCGTTCAAAACAAAAACTGGAAGGTGACTCCGAAGCCTGCGAACGCAACAACAGGTTTACCTTGAGTCTCCACAGCAACAGTCCACACAGCTAGCTAACGAACAAGTACCCGGATCTGCACAAAAATGTGCAGAAGAGTAGCATGAGCACACCACAACGGTGCCCAGTAAGTATCAAAACTAACCTCGGTCGAGTAGTGACGAGGAACAGTCAAGACACCCACTGGTCTAATAAATCGAACAGATATAAGTACATGAATAACAAAAGTATGATGTCTACATAAAGACTATGCAATATGGCTCACAATACAGTGATGGCATTAAAGTAAGAAACAACAAATATCAACGGAATATCATGAAAATGACGCAGACAAAGTCAATGAAACACAACCTAAATCCGGAATCACGAATACATCAAGTACAATAATAACTCAGTAATTACAACCGCTTTTACATCAGGTTTTAGTCAACAACTCCACGAGGTACCGAACCTCGGACAATTTACAATCTCACGGGTCTTAATACCTGAACCCTAACACTTGGCAACCTGTGCCCTCATAACACCTCATAACCACACTGACGACTTACGTGCCAATAGAGCCATTCTTACATAGAAGGCAAGTAAACAAGGGGTGAGCATCTATGCTCAACAATATCAAGAACACCTCTTATTCGATAAGAGTGCTTAACTACGTGTATGCTTGTGCAAGTGTCCTAACATAGTCCATACCAGCAAAATAGCATAAGGAAGAAGAAGAACGGACAACACGTAGAATATTTTCTCACAGCTTTCACAAGATCAAGCTCACACAGGTTCCTATACCACTACACAAATATCAACAACAAGAATGCCCCCAGGCCATAAATCATCACAAATCAATCCGTGACACAGCCTACCTTGTCTCGCCACATGTGCAATAGTAACATAATTGCCCGCCTTGTCTCGCTACACGTGCATAATAATGTTCCCACCTTGTCTCCCCACATGCGCAACCCACACACACATACACACACACACACACACACACACACACACACACACACACACACATATATATATATATATATATATATATATATATATATATATATATATATATATATATATATATATATATATGTGACGCCGCATGTGCAAAATCAATAGTAACAATAGCATAGTAGAAACCTCATGCAACCCCATAACAACAACCGCACAGCAGAAACCTCGTGCATCACCATAACAAATACAACAACAACAATGGCAATAATACAAAGTACGACAAGTAAATCAACTCAAGAACTTTTAAAATCACAGGAAAATGTGAGACCAAATCACAAAGAATAACCACAGTAAATAATGCTAGGCGTAAAGAGAACAACTCAACAAAGGGAAACTAATGTGTATCAACGATCCCACAATATACATTTCAATAACAGGGAAACTAACACGAGTCAAGTAATTCCAAATAAAACAAGTCGACTAAGATATATGATATCTAAAACTTCTTTTAAGGTTGAGAAATTACTAAGGATTTTCAACAATTTAATTAAGGATAAGCAGCGGAAAGATAAATATAACCTCAATTAAGACTAAATAAATTATAAGATGATATAATAATAATTTCAAATAAAGATAAGCAGTTATGAAAAGATAGCATGACAATAGAGGAGGTAAAAAAAATCTTCAGTTAAGTCAAATAATATCCCAATAGGCAATAAGAGTGAATCCTGAAAGCAATTAATTCTAATTAAAGCATGTAGAGGTGAAACTAGTAAATAGGAACTTAATCATATCAAGGACAACTTCATACTCAGTAAATATAAGGACCTAAGAATCCTTAAAGGCCAACTTTTCACAAAAAAGTCCGAGCACGCACTCGTCACCTCGCATGCATGGACTACAGATCAACATAGAAGACTCAAATCCTAAGGGGAAAATCCCACACAAGGTTAGGCCAGATACTTACCTCGAACCAAGCTCAAACAGTCCGTAAGAATGTCCTTTACTCAATTATCCGACTCCGAATGGCCCAAATCTAGCCAAACACAATTGCATAACATGAATACAACAATAATAAACTTATCTAATCAATGAAATCAATATTTAATAAAAATTCCAAATTTCGCCCTAAAAGTCGACCCGGGCCCACGACTTGGAATCGGGCAAAAGTCACAAAATACGAACACCCATTCACTTGCGAGTTCACTCGTACCAAAATTATCCAAATCCGATGTCTAAATCCCAATCAAAACTCAAAACTCTTAGTTGAAGAACTTCTTCCCATTTTTCCTAAATTTTCAATCCAAACCCGAAACTAAATGGAGAAAACAACTATGGATTAATGGAAAACAACCAAAAACGAGTTAGGAATCATTACCCCAAAGTTTCCTCTAAAAAACCCTTGAAAAATCGCCAAATTCCGAGCTCTCAAGTCCAAAAATGAAGAATGAAACCAAACCCTCAGATTTCTCTTTTCTGCCCAGGCGTGACCGCACCTGCGCATAAATAGCCGCATCTGCGCGACCGCAGGTGCGCATGTCCAACCGCACCTATGCTTCCTCTCGCTTCTGCACGCCAAAAATCCGCTTCTGTGGAGCCGCTGATGCGCACAATTTCTCCGCACCTGCGGAGACTGTCAAGTCCAACTCTTCTCGCACGTGCGCCTCAATCTTTGCATCTGCGGGCATCGCAGATGCAGAATTTTCCTCGCACCTGCGACCCCTGGCACTCCTCCATTTTTCCGCTTCTGTGCTTGCCTCTCCGCACGTGCGCTCTCGCACTTGCGGTCTCTTCTTCGCAAGTGCAAAAATACCAGAAGCTTGAAGACTTAGCAGTAACACAAATCAAACTTTTAATCCGTTAAGCACCCGAAACTCACCCGAGGCACCCGGGACCTCAACCAAACATACTAACCAATCCTAATGCACCATATGAACTTAGTCAATCCTTAAAGTCATATCAAACAACGTCGAAACCACGAATCGCACCATGAATCGAGCTTATAAATTTCAAATCTTTCAACTTCTAAAACTCGTACCGAAACCTATCAAATCAACCAGGAATGACTTCAAAATTTGCAGGCAAGTCCCAAATAACACAACGGAGATGTTCTAACTCTCAGAATTGCATTCCGAACCTGATATCAAAAAGTCCACTTCCGGTCCAAATCTCAAAAAATTCGACTTTCGCCATTTCAAGCCTAAATCAGCTACAGACCTCAGATTTACAGTCCGGACACGCTCCTAAGTCCAAAATCACCCAACGAAGCTAATGGAACTGATGTAACTCCATTCCGGAGTCGTCTTCACATAGTTCCGACTACGGTCAAAATCCTAAGACTTAAGCTTCCGTTTTAGGGACTAAATATCCCAAATCACTTCCGGTAACTGAATTCAACAACGCATGCAAGTCAATACATATAATATGAAGTCGCTCAGGGCCTTATGCCACCAGACGAGACTTAAATTCTCAAAATGACCGGCCGGGTCGTAACACATTCCTTTGTATCTACTCGTGTATGACATTGCGCTCTCGGTATCAGTTGTGCGTCGATGGCTTGTGATGCCGTAGATGAACTACGAGGGAGCCAGAGATGCTCAAATATTGCCTTAATGTGTGATTCCGACTGAAGATGCAGACGTATAAAGAGATCACCCAGTGAATAATGTGGGGGGTGCGGGGGGGTGCAACGTACCATAGCATCTGGTTGATTTATGCGAGTTGTGAAGGTTAATATTGTGGACCATCGAACGAGGTAAACTATGACTTTGCGCCGAGTGGGGGAGTCCACTATCAATAAATGGATTGCGAGTCATGTGTTATATCAGTTTTGGCCTGAAATGTATATATGTGGTACTGAAAGGTTCTCCCAAAATTTACATGTGTTTAAGGCCTAAGATCTTGTAGAGAATAAGGTTGGGACTTGCGGTATGTCCACCTCCGAAATAATTTTATACTTCAGTACCAAAGGAGTTAAAGAAACAACATTAAATTTACAGAAGTCCTACTCAACGTGGACATCACGGCTGCGGATTTTGGGGTGCTTCAGAGGAAGTACAGTGGTTGACGAGATTCTGGACTATGAATTATCTGGATAGAGCTCTACTTTTGTGATCATTGTATATAAATAAAGGTAAAGTTTACCTCAAAGAAGAATTGAAGAGTATGTTAAGAAATGGGTTAGCTCAACAGTGTTGAGTCAGCATAACAAAAGAAGAAATTGGCCTTGGGAGAGATAATTCTCCACAGGTGTCTGTGGCAAGCCTATGAAGAGGACAGACCAGCTAATACAACACTGCCCACTTGGCTCTGTTCTTAGAAATACTTTTGAAAGAGTTTGTTTCCTGGATTCTCCGTAATGCATGGCGCATAGGGTTTGAACGATTGCGTCAGGTCACCATGACGGTGTCATAATATGCCATCAGGTTCAATAAGTTAGCCCATCATATTCCTACTTTGCTTCCTACAGCTAGAGAGCGAGTCCAAATAATCATTAAAGGACTCAATTATGATCGTAAAATTTTGTATGAATCAGGAGCTACAGGCTGATACTTCATTTCCACTAGTGGTAGAAATTGCCAAGATATTAGAACGTGTTCGGGGTAAGGAGAAAGGAAACTAAGGAGACCAAGACGTCTCGAGGTTCTGAGGAGATTCAATGGATTCTACTCTGCGAGTATAAATCATTATGGCGGGGGCTCGGGCAGTCGGCTAGCCCAGTTCGCACATCGGATTAATCGAGGTGCTCCAGTAAGTTCTTTTAATGCACCACTGCCATAAGTGTCCTACAATGGTTATTCCAGTTATCTGGCACAGACTCAATATGAGCAGCCAAATTCGCAAATGGGTTGTTATGAATGCGGTGATACTTGGCACATCATGAGAAAATTGTCCCAGACTTGGGAGAGACATATTTCATTAAAGCACTCAGGATACGTGCCCCATTGCAGTTACTATACCACCCACACGACCAGTTAGGGGTGGAGGCCCAGTCGTTAATACAATTGTTTTATAGTATGGAGGAGGTCGATACATCAAATGGTGTCGTTACATGCGTGACCTCGATTTAATATAAAGGAATAATTTCCTTAACTTGAATTGGTTCTGAGTATCGAGACGAGTCCTCCTATTGTGCTCCATTTATGAGTAAGCTTCGTAATTCTATAATCTACTTATGTGTTTACTCATGTTGGGAGATTCTATGGAGATAACTACACCTATCATTCCATGTTGGTCACTAATAAGAATTGTGAGGCTAAATGTGGCTTTCTATTACTCATATCAATAAGTTTTGATGTAATTTCCGGATAATTAATTACAAATTATGAATTATATGCCCTACCGGTGTGGGGTTCATTATGTGTTGTGATTTTGTGTAACCGAAATTATTTAAAAGGAGAAAATGAAAAATTTCGATTGGCACGATTTGCATATTACTTGTGATTCAAAACTGAGAACGAGATCCTCGCATTTTAATATAAAATGATATGTTTAAACCGGGCTACGAGCTGCAGTGGAAGTTATTTAAGGACGAGATCCTTGTGATAAAATTCTTTTTGTTTAAATCCTCCCTTGTGAAATTAAATTTGTACTATAGTACTAATAGGGAGTCATGCCTGCTAGGCTTATTTTAAAATATTTGTATGAAATTGTTTATCAAAATAATATTGTTTGGTTCTGGTGTTTGAGCTGATCAGTCTTTGAAAAAAAGTCTGATAAGATTTTGTACAATGTCAATGAAATAGTACAGTACTAATTAAATAGATTACAAAAAAGGGATGAAAATAATAGAAAAACAAAGGGAAAAAACCTGCAAAATAATACAAGAATATAGCATTTTGGCAATTAGCGTAGCTTTTTTTTCAAGATTCAAACGAGCTGTTACTTAAACGTCTAATTCGTATATATAGCGTAATTGTTGGAGTGCTTCCATTTGAAATCCTCTTAAGCCCATTTTTGACCAAACAACAAAAATGGCGGATTTCCTTGAACCAGAAGGTTAACCTTCTATTCAGTGCTTTTTTGCACTACTCTTTCACTTGTTTTGGATCTTTCATTAAGTTGGGGTTTTGTTTTTCAAAATATTATTGTTTGGTTTTGGTGTTTGAGCTGATCAGTCTTTGAAAAAAAGTCTGATAAGGTTTTGTACAATGTCAATGAAATAGTATAGTACTAGATAAATAGACTACAAAAAAAGCGATGAAAATAATGGAAAAACAAAGGGAAAAAACCTGCCAAATAAGACAAGAATAGAGCATTTTGGCAATTGGCGTAGTTTTTTCTCCAAGATTCAGACGAGCTGTTACTTAAACGTCTAATTCGTACATATAGCGTAATTGTTGGAGTGCTTCCATTTGCAATCCTCTTAAGCCCATTTTTGACCAAACATCAAAAATGGCGGATTTCCTTGAACCAGCAGGTTAACCTTCTATTCATTATTTTTTTGAACTACTCTTTCACTTGTTTTGGATCTTTCATTAAGTTGGGGTTTTGTTTATCAAAATAGTATTGTTTGGTTCTGGTGTTTGAGCTGATCAGTCTTTTAAAAAAAGTCTGATAAGGTTTTGTACAATGTCAATGAAATAGTACAGTACTAGATAAATAGACTACAAAAAAGGGATGAAAATAATGAAAAAATAAAGCGAAAAAACCTGCCAAATAAGACAAGAATAGAGCATTTTGGCAATTGGCGTAGCTTTTTTCCCCAACTTTCAGACCAATTGTTACTTAAACATCTAATTCGTACATATAGTGTAATTATTGGAGTGCTTCCATTTGCAATCCTCTTAAGCCCATTTTTGACCAAACAGCAAAAATAGCGGATTTCCTTGAACCTGAAGGTTAACCTTCTATTCAATGCTTTTTTGCACTACTCTTTCACTTGTTTTGGATCTTTCATTAAGTTGGGGTTTTGTTTTTCAGTTTTGTTTTTCAAATAGTATTGTTTGGTTCTGGTTTTTGAGCTGATCAGTCTTTGAAAAAAAGTCTGATAGGGTTTTGTACAATGTCAATGAAACAGTACAGTACTAGATAAATAGACTACAAAAAAGGGATATAAATAATAAAAAAATAAAGCGAAACAACTGCCAAATAAGACAAGAATAGAGCATTTTGGCAATTGGGGTAGCTTTTTTCCCCAAGTTTCAGACGAGCTGTTACTTAAACGTCTAATTCGTACATATAGCATAATTGTTGGAGTGCTTCCATTTGCAATCCTCTTAAGCCCATTTTTGACCAAACATAAAAAATGGCGGATTTCCTTGAACCTGCAGGTTAACCTTCTATTCATTATTTTTTTGCACTACTCTTTCACTTGTTTTGGATCTTTCATTAAGTTGGGGTTTTGTTTATCAAAATAGTATTATTTTGTTCTGGTGTTTGAGCTGATCAGTCTTTGAAAAAAAGTCTGATAAGGTTTTGTACAATGTCAATGAAATAGTACAGTACTAGATAAATAGACTACAAAAATGGATGAAAATAATGAAAATACAAAGGGAAAAAACCTGCCAAATAATACAAGAATAGAGTATTTTTGCAATTGGCGTAGCTTTTTCTCCAAGATTCTGACGAGTTGTTACTTAAAAGTCTAATTCGTACATATAGCGTAACTGTTGGAGTACTTCCATTTGCACTCCTCTTAAGCCCATTTTTAACTAAACAACAAAAATGGCGGATTTCCTTGAACTTGAAGTTTAACCTTCTATTCATTGATTTTTTGCACTACTATTTCACTTGTTTTGAATCTTTCATTAAGTTGGGGTTTTGTTTTTCAAAATAGTAATTTTTGGTTCTAGTGTTTGAGCTGATCAATCTATGAAAAAAAAGTCTAATAAGGTTTTGTATAATGTCAATGAAATAGTACAGTACTAATTAAATAGACTACAAAAAAAGGGATGAAAATAATGAAAATACAAAGGGAAAAAACCTGCCAAATAAGACAAGAATAGAGCATTTATGCAATTGGCGTAGCTTTTTTTTCCAAGCTTCAGACTAGCTGTTACTTAAACATCTAATTAGTACATATAGCGTAATTATCGGAGTGCTTCCATTTTCAATCCTCTTAAGCCCATTTTTGACCAAACATCAAAAATGGCGGATTTCCTTGAACCTGATGGTTAACCTTCTATTCAATGCTTTTTTGAACTACTCTTTCACTTGTTTTGGATCTTTCATTAAGTTCGTGTTTTGTTTATCAAAATAGTATTGTTTGGTTCTGGTGTTTGAGCTGATCAGTCTTAGAAAAAAAGTCTGATAAGGTTTTGTATAATGTCAATAAAATAGTACAGTACTAGATAAATAGACTACAAAAAAGGGATTAAAATAATGAAAAAACAAAGAGAAAGAACCTCCCAAATAATACAAGAATAGAGCATTTTGGCAATTGGCGTAGCTTTTTTTCCAAGATTCAGACAAGCTGTTACTTAAACGTCTAATTCGTACATATAGCGTAATTGTTGGAGTGCATCCATTTACAATCTTCTTAAGCCCATTTTTGACCAAACAACAAAAATGGCGGATTTCCTTGAACCTGAAGGTTAACCTTCTATTCAGTGCTTTTTTGCACTACTCTTTCACTTTTTTTGGATCTTTCATTAAGTTGGGGTTTTGTTTTTCAAAATAGAATTGTTTGGTTCTGGTTTTTGAGCTGATCAGTCTTTAAAAAAAAGTCTAATAAGGTTTTGTACAATGTCAATGAAATAGTACAGTACTAGATAAATAGACTACAAAAAAGGGATATAAATAATGAAAAAATAAAGCGAAACAACTGCCAAATAAGACAAGAATAGTGCATTTTGGCAATTGGGGTAGCTTTTTCCCCAAGTTTCAGACGAGCTGTTACTTAAACGTCTAATTCGTACATATAGCGTAATTGTTGGAGTGCTTCCATTTGCAATCCTCTTAAGCCCATTTTTGACCAAACAACAAAAATGGCGGATTTCCTTGAACCTGAAGGTTAACCTTCTATTCATTGCTTTTTTGCACTACTCTTTCACTTGTTTTGGATCTTTCATTAAGTTGGGGTTTTGTTTATCAAAATAGTATTGGTTGGTTCTGGTGTTTGAGCTGATCAGTCTTTGAAAAAAAGTCTGATAAGATTTTGTACAATGTCAATAAAATAGTACAGTACTAATTAAATAGACTACAAAAAAAGGGATGAAAATAATAGAAAAACAAAGGGAAAAAACCTGCCAAATAATACAAGAATATAGCATTTTGGTAGTTGGCGTAGCTTTTTTTTCAAGATTCAAACGAGCTGTTACTTAAACGTCTAATTCGTACATATAGCGTAATTGTTGGAGTGCTTCCATTTGCAATCCTCTTAAGCCCATTTTTGACCAAACTGCAAAAATGGCGGATATCCTTAAACGTAAAGGTTAACCTTCTATTCAGTGGTTTTTTGCACTGCTCTTTCACTTGTTTTGGATCTTTCATTAAGTTGGGGTTTTGTTTTTCAAAATAGTATTGTTTGGTTCTGGTATTTGAGCTGATCAGTCTTTGAAAAGAAGTGTGATAACGTTTTGTACAATGTCAATGAAATAGTACATTACTAGATAAACATACTACAAAAAAGGGATGAAAATAATGAAAATACAAAGGGAAAAAACCTGCCAAATAAGACAAGAATAGAGCATTTTGGCAATTGGCGTAGCTTTTTTTCCAATCTTCAGACTAGCTGTTACTTAAACATCTAATTAGTACATATAGCGTAATTGTCGGAGTGCTTCCATTTTCCATCCTCTTAAGCCCATTTTTGACCAAACAGCAAAAATGGCGGATTTCCTTGAACCTGAAGGTTAACCTTCTATTCAGTACTTTTTTGCACTACTCTTTCACTTGTTTTGGATCTTTCATTAAGTTGGGGTTTTGTTTTTCAAAATAGAATTGTTTGGTTCTGGTTTTTGAGCTGATCAGTCTTTGAAAAAAAGTCTAATAAGGTTTTGTACAATGTCAATGAAATAGTACAGTACTAGATAAATAGACTACAAAAAAAGGGATATAAATAATGAAAAAATAAAGCGAAACAACTGCCAAATAAGACAAGAATAGAGCATTTTGGCAATTGGGGTAGCTTTTTTCCCCAAGTTTAAGACGAGCTGTTACTTAAACGTCTAATTCGTACATATAGCGTAATTGTTGGAGTACTTCCATTTGCAATCCTCTTAAGCCCATTTTTGACCAAACAACAAAAATGGCGGATTTCCTTGAACCTGAAGGTTAACCTTCTATTCATTGCTTTTTTGCACTACTCTTTCACTTGTTTTGGATCTTTCATTAAGTTGGGGTTTTGTTTATCAAAATAGTATTGGTTGGTTCTGGTGTTTGAGCTGATCAGTCTTTGAAAAAAAGTCTGATAAGATTTTGTACAGTGTCAATGAAATAGTACAATACTAATTAAATAGACTACAAAAAAAGGGATGAAAATAATAGAAAAACAAAGGGAAAAAACCTGCCAAATAATACAAGAATATAGCATTTTGGTAATTGGCGTAGCTTTTTTTTCAAGATTCAAACGAGCTGTTACTTAAACGTCTAATTCGTACATATAGCGTAATTGTTGGAGTGCTTCCATTTGCAATCCTCTTAAGCCCATTTTTGACCAAACTGCAAAAATGGCGGATATCCTTAAACGTAAAGGTTAACCTTCTATTCAGTGGTTTTTTGCACTGCTCTTTCACTTGTTTTGGATCTTTCATTAAGTTGGGGTTTTATTTTTCAAAATAGTATTGTTTGGTTCTGGTATTTGAGCTGATCAGTCTTTGAAAAGAAGTGTGATAAAGTTTTGTACAATGTCAATGAAATAGTACAGTACTAGATAAACATACTACAAAAAAAGGGATGAAAATAATGAAAATACAAAGGGAAAAAACCTGCCAAATAAGACAAGAATAGAGCATTTTGGCAATTGGCGTAGCTTTTTTTCCAATCTTCAGACTAGCTGTTACTTAAACATCTAATTAGTACATATAGCGTAATTGTCGGAGTGCTTCCATTTTCCATCCTCTTAAGCCCATTTTTGACCAAACAGCAAAAATGGCGGATTTCCTTGAACCTGAAGGTTAACCTTCTATTCAGTGCTTTTTTGCACTACTCTTTCACTTATTTTGGATCTTTCATTAAGTTGGGGTTTTGTTTTTCAAAATAGAATTGTTTGGTTCTGGTTTTTGAGCTGATCAGTCTTTGAAAAAAAGTCTAATAAGGTTTTGTACAATGTCAATGAAATAGTACAGTACTAGATAAATAGACTACAAAAAAGGGATATAAATAATGAAAAAATAAAGGGAAACAACTGCCAAATAAGACAAGAATAGAGCATTTTGGCAATTGGGGTAGCTTTTTTCCCCAAGTTTAAGACGAGCTGTTACTTAAACGTCTAATTCGTACATATAGCGTAATTGTTGGAGTGCTTCCATTTGCAATCCTCTTAAGCCCATTTTTGACCAAACAACAAAAATGGCGGATTTCCTTGAATCTGAAGGTTAACCTTCTATTCATTGCTTTTTTGCACTACTCTTTCACTTGTTTTGGATCTTTCATTAAGTTGGGGTTTTGTTTATCAAAATAGTATTGGTTGGTTCTGGTGTTTGAGCTGATCAGTGTTTGAAAAAAAGTCTGATAAGATTTTGTACAGTGTCAATGAAATAGTACAATACTAATTAAATAGACTACAAAAAAGGGATGAAAATAATAGAAAAACAAAGGGAAAAAACCTGCCAAATAATACAAGAATATAGCATTTTGGTAATTGGCGTAGCTTTTTTTCCAAGATTCAAACGAGCTGTTACTTAAACGTCTAATTCGTACATATAGCGTAATTGTTGGAGTGCTTCCATTTGCAATCCTCTTAAGCCCATTTTTGACCAAACTGCAAAAATGGCGGATATCCTTAAACGTAAAGGTTAACCTTCTATTCAGTGCTTTTTTGCATTGCTCTTTCACTTGTTTTGGATCTTTCATTAAGTTGGGGTTTTGTTTTTCAAAATAGTATTGTTTGGTTATGGTATTTGAGCTGATCAGTCTTTGAAAAGAAGTGTGATAATGTTTTGTACAATGTAAATGAAATAGTACAGTACTAGATAAACATACTACAAAAAAAGGGATGAAAATAATGAAAATACAAAGGGAAAAAACCTGCCAAATAAGACAAGAATAGAGCATTTTGGCAATTGGCGTAGCTTTTTTTCCAATCTTCAGACTAGCTGTTACTTAAACATCTAATTAGTACATATAGCGTAATTGTCGGAGTGCTTCCATTTGCAATCCTCTTAAGCCCATTTTTGACCAAACTGCAAAAATGGCGGATATCCTTAAACCTAAAGGTTAACCATCTATTCAGTGCTTTTTTGCACTGCTCTTTCACTTGTTTTGGATCTTTCATTAAGTTGGGGTTTTGTTTTTCAAAATAGTATTGTTTGGTTCTGGTATTTGAGCTGATTAGTCTTTGAAAAGAAGTCTGATAACGTTTTGTACAATGTCAATGAAATAGTATAGTACTAGATAAACATACTACAAAAAAAGGGATGAAAATAATGAAAATACAAAGGGAAAAAACCTGCCAAATAAGACAAGAATAGAGCATTTTGGCAATTGGCGTAGCTTTTTTTTCCAATCTTCAGACTAGCTGTTACTTAAACATCTAATTAGTACATATAGCGTAATTGTCGGAGTGCTTCCATTTTCCATCCTCTTAAGCCCATTTTTGACCAAACAGCAAAAATGGCGGATTTCCTTGAACCTGAAGGTTAACCTTCTATTCAGTGCTTTTTTGCACTACTCTTTCACTTGTTTTGGATCTTTCATTAAGTTGGGGTTTTGTTTTTCAAAATAGAATTGTTTGGTTCTGGTTTTTGAGCTGATCAGTCTTTGAAAAAAAGTCTAATAAGGTTTTGTACAATGTCAATGAAATAGTACAGTACTAGATAAATAGACTACAAAAAAAGGGATATAAATAATGAAAAAATAAAGCGAAACAACTGCCAAATAAGACAAGAATAGAGCATTTTGGCAATTGGGGTAGCTTTTTTCCCCAAGTTTAAGACGAGCTGTTACTTAAACGTCTAATTCGTACATATAGCGTAATTGTTGGAGTGCTTCCATTTGCAATCCTCTTAAGCCCATTTTTGACCAAACAACAAAAATGGCGGATTTCCTTGAACCTGAAGGTTAACCTTCTATTCATTGCTTTTTTGCACTACTCTTTCACTTGTTTTGGATCTTTCATTAAGTTGGGGTTTTGTTTATCAAAATAGTATTGGTTGGTTCTGGTGTTTGAGCTGATCAGTCTTTGAAAAAAAGTCTGATAAGATTTTGTACAGTGTCAATGAAATAGTACAATACTAATTAAATAGACTACAAAAAAGGGATGAAAATAATAGAAAAACAAAGGGAAAAAACCTGCCAAATAATACAAGAATATAGCATTTTGGTAATTGGCGTAGCTTTTTTTCCAAGATTCAAACGAGCTGTTACTTAAACGTCTAATTCGTACATATAGCGTAATTGTTGGAGTGCTTCCATTTGCAATCCTCTTAAGCCCATTTTTGACCAAACTACAAAAATGGCGGATATCCTTAAACGTAAAGGTTAACCTTCTATTCAGTGCTTTTTTGCACTGCTCTTTCACTTGTTTTGGATCTTTCATTAAGTTGGGGTTTTGTTTTTCAAAATAGTATTGTTTGGTTCTGGTATTTGAGCTGATCAGTCTTTGAAAAGAAGTGTGATAATGTTTTGTACAATGTAAATGAAATAGTACAGTACTAGATAAACATACTACAAAAAAAGGGATGAAAATAATGAAAATACAAAGGGAAAAAACCTGCCAAATAAGACAAGAATAGAGCATTTTGGCAATTGGCGTAGCTTTTTTTCCAATCTTCAGACTAGCTGTTACTTAAACATCTAATTAGTACATATAGCGTAATTGTCGGAGTGCTTCCATTTGCAATCCTCTTAAGCCCATTTTTGACCAAACTGCAAAAATGGCGGATATCCTTAAACCTAAAGGTTAACCATCTATTCAGTGCTTTTTTGCACTGCTCTTTCACTTGTTTTGGATCTTTCATTAAGTTGGGGTTTTGTTTTTCAAAATAGTATTGTTTGGTTCTGGTATTTGAGCTGATTAGTCTTTGAAAAGAAGTCTGATAACGTTTTGTACAATGTCAATGAAATAGTATAGTACTAGATAAACATACTACAAAAAAAGGGATGAAAATAATGGAAAAACAAAGGGAAAAAACTTGCCAAATAAGACAAGAATAGAGCATTTTGGCAGTTGGCGTAGGTTTTATTCCAAAATTCAGACGAGCTGTTACTTAAACATCTAATTCGTACATATAGCGTAATTGTTGGAGTGCTTTCATTTGCAATCCTCTTAAGCCCATTTTTGACCAAACATCAAAAATGACGGATTTCCTTGAACCTGATGGTTAACCTTCTATTCAATGCTTTTTTGAACTACTCTTTCACTTGTTTTGGATCTTTCATTAAGTTCGTGTTTTGTTGATCAAAATAGTATTGTTTGGTTCTGGTGTTTGAGCTGATCAGTCTTAGAAAAAAAAGTCTGATAAGGTTTTGTACAATGTCAATGAAATAGTACAGTACTAGATAAATAGACTACAAAAAAGGGATTAAAATAATGAAAAAACAAAGAGAAAGAACCTCCCAAATAATACAAGAATAGAGCATTTTGGCAATTGGCGTAGCTTTTTTTCCATGATTCAGACGAGCTGTTACTTAAACGTCTAATTCGTACATATAGCGTAATTGTTGGAGTGCATCCATTTACAATCCTCTTAAGCCCATTTTTGACCAAACTGCAAAAATGGCGGATATCCTTAAACGTAAAGGTTAACCTTCTATTCAGTGCTTTTTTTGCACTACTCTTTCACTTGTTTTGGATCTTTCATTAAGTTGGGGTTTTGTTTATCAAAATAGTATTCTTTGGTTCTGGTGTTTGAGCTGATCAGTCTTTGAAAAAAAATCTGATAAGATTTTGGACAATGTCAATGAAATAGTATAGTACTAGATAAATAGACTACAAAAAAAGGGATGAAAATAATGAAAAAAAAAAGCAAAAAAACCTGCCAAATAATACAAGAATAGAGCATTTTGGCAATTGTCGTAGCTTTTTCTCCAAGATTCAGACGAGCTGTTACTTAAAAGTCTAATTCGTACATATAACGTAATTGTTGGAGTTCTTCCATTTGCAATCCTCTTAAGACCTTTTTTTACCAAACATCAAAAATGGCGGATTTTCTTGAACCCGAAGGTTAATCTTCTATTCATTGATTTTTTGCACTACTCTTTCACTTGTTTTGGATCTTTCACTAAGTTGGGATTTTGTTTTTCAAAATAGTATTGTTTGGTTCTGGTGTTTGAGCTGATCAGTCTTTGAAAAAAAGTCTGATAAGATTTTGTACAATGTCAATGAAATAGTACAGTACTAGATAAATAAACTACAATAAAATGGATGAAAATAATGAAAAAATAAAGCAAAAAAACCTGCCAAATAATACAAGAATAGAGCATTTTGGCAATTGGCGTAGCTTTTTTTCAAAGATTCAGCCGGGCTGTTACTTAAAAGTCTAATTCGTACATATAGCGTAATTGTTGGAGTGCTTCCATTTGCAATCCTCTTAAGCCCACTTTTGACCAAACAACAAAAATGGCGGATTTCCTTGAAGCTGAAGGTTAACCTTCTATTCATTGCTTTTTTGCACTACTCTTTCACTTGTTTTGGATCTTTCATTAAGTTGGGATTTTGGTTTTCAAAATAGTATTATTTGGTTCTGGTGTTTGAGCTGATCAGTCTTTTAAAAAAAGTCTGATAAGGTTTTGTACAATGTCAATCAAATAGTACACTACTAATTAAATAAACTACAAAAAAGGGATGAAAATAATGAATGAACAAAGAGAAAAGACCTCCCAAATAAGACAAGAATAGAGCATTTTGGCAATTGGCGTAGCTTTCTTTCCAAGATTCAGAGGAGCAGTAACTTAAACGTCTAATTCGTACCTATAGCGTAACTGTTGGAGTGCTTCCATTTACACTCCTCTTAATCTCATTTTTGACTAAACAACAAAAATGGCGGATTTTCTTGAACTTGAAGGTTAACCTTCTATTCATTGCTTTTTTGCACTACTATTTCACTTGTTTTGGATCTTTCATTAAGTTGGGGTTTTGTTTTTCAAAATTGTATTGTTTGGTTCTGGTGTTTGAGCTGATCAGTCTTTGAAAAAAATCTGATAAGGTTTTGTAGAATGTCAATGAAATAGTACAGTACTAATTAAATAGACTACAATACAAAGGATGAAAATAATGAAAAAACAAAGAGAAAAAACCTCCCAAATAAGACAAGAATAGAGCATTTCGGCAATTGGCGTAGCTTTTTTTCCAAGCTTCAGACGAGCTGTTACTTAAACGTCTAATTCATACATATAGCATAAGTTAGCATTTCCCCTAAAATATACACTCAGCTTATTTTAGCATTTGGTGAAGGTTAACCTTCTTTTCATTGCTTTTTTGCACTACTATTTGAAATTACCGATTCAATTGTTAGAGAGCTTCCATTTGCAATCCTCTTAAGCCCATTTCTTAACCAAATATAAAAAATGGCGGATTTCCTTGAACCTTAAGGTTAACCTTCTATTCATTGATTTTTTGCACTACTCTTTCACTTGTTTTGGATCTTTCATTATGTTAGGGTTTTGTTTTTCAAAATAGTATTGTTTGGTTCTGGTGTTTAAGCTGATCAGTCTTTAAAAAAAGTCTGATAAGGTTTTGTACAATGTCAATAAAATAGTACAGTACTAATTAAATAGACCACAAAAAAGGGATGAAAATAATTGAAAAACAAAGAGAAAAAACCTGCCAAATAAGACAAGAATAGAGCATTTTGGCAATTGGCGTAGCTTGTTTTCCAAGATTCAGACGAGCTGTTACTTAAACGTCTAATTTGTACATATAGCGTATGTGATGACCCAAAAGGTCATCTTATGTTTTAGAACTCGAATCTGCGCTCTTAAACCTTAAAATCTCATTGTTATCCTCCTCGATTTACGTGCGCAGTCCGGGCATGTTTCCGTAAAACTTTTATGTTGAAAACTAATGAAAATTAGAATTTTTGCCTTAAAAGTTGATTTTAGTTGACGTCGATCAACATTTTTGGTAAACTGGCCGGATCCATATTTTAAAGGTCCCGATGGGCCCGTATCAAATTATGGGACCTGGGCGTATGCCCGGAATCGAATTCGAAGGTCCCTAGCTCAAGTTATGAATTTTTGATGAAAATTAAAAGTCTGAAAATTATTTATTTTTAAGAATTGATTGATGTTTGGCATTGTTAGTACCGGGTCTGTATTTTGGTTTCGGAGCCCGGTACAGGTTCATTATGATATTTAAGACTTGTCTATGAAATTTGGTGAGAAACGGAGTTGATTTGACGTGATTCAGATCTTCGGTTGAGAAAATAGTAACTTTAAAGTGTTGTTGAGAATTTTATTTGATTTGGTGCTAAATATAGAGTTTTAGGTGTTATTTTGGCAATTTGATCACGCGAGCAGGTCCGTATGATATTTTTAGACTTGTGTGCATGTTTGGTTTGGAGCCCCGAGGGTTCGGGTGAGTTTCGGATAGGCCACAGGATGTTTTGGACTTTGAAAATCTGGTTTTTTCTGTAGAGTCTGGGTTCTGGCATGTCCTTTTTCGCGTTCGCGAAGGTCATCTCGCGAACGCGTAGAGAAAACTGACGAGGCAGGGATTTCTTCTTTGCGAACGCGAAGGCTTGATCGCCAACACAAAGCAATGGGGGTGTTATCCTTCGCGAACGCGACAATCCCATCGCGAACGCTTAGTGTTAGGCACTAGGGAGGGGGAGTCTGCCTTTTCTTCACCGCGAACGCGAACACTGTCTCGAGAACGCGAAGACCAGGGAAGGGTAGCCTACGCGAATGCGAGCACTGTCTCGCGAACACGAAGGCTTGGCAACCTATACTCTTCGCGAACGCGACAGTGCTCTCGCGAACGAGATGAACAGTGTCGCCTAGCACTTAACAGAATCCAAACGAGGCGATTTTTCAAGAGCCATTTCTTCCCCAAATTTGTTGGTAAGTGATTCTAAACCATTTTCTTTCAATTACCCATTACATTTCTTGAATTTTCAACCTAAAATCTAGAGTTTTCATGGTAGAATTAGGGGTTAGGGTAGAAACTAGGGATTTCGGGAATTTGGGGATTTAGACCTCAATTTGAGGTCGGATTCCAAAACCAATTATATATTCGGGCTCGGGGATGAATGGGTAAATGGATTTTGGTCCGAACCTCAAATTTTGACCAAGCGGGCCCGGGGTCGATTTTTTGACTTTTTGAAGGAAAATTTGGGAAATTTAACTTATGCAATATAATTGATTCCTTTAGCAATATTTGATATTATTGAGTCATTTTTGAATACATACGAGTGGTTTCGAGGTGAACTCCAAAGGAAAGGTTGTGATTGAGAATTAAGTGGCCTTCGGAGCGAGGTAAGTGTTGTGTCTAACCATGACTTGAGGGAATTAGGAACCTTAGATTACTTGCTAAGTGAAATCCATGTGAGCGGCGTATATGTGAGGTGACGAGTACTTATGCGACGCCAATTTACCTGCTTTCCATGTTTTTTCTATTTTTCTTATATTGTCTCTTTCCTATGCCAAATTGCTACGTGTTATACTAGTGTTGTTCAATTTATCGTTCTTATCATGTTTACGGATTTTCTGGTAATAATTGAGTTTTTATTTCAAAGTTGAGATTGATATTATGGAACCAAATGTTGAAGCAAGGTTTGTACTTGTTATTCTATGTCCCTGTTGTTATTTATGCATTGCATTATGGTAAGGGAGAGTATTAATGCACGAAGGGTGATGCCGTACCATATTGTGAGTGTTAATGCACGAATGGTGATGTCGTGCCATATTGTGAGTGTTAATGCACGAAGGGTGATGTCGTGCCATATTGTGAGTGTTAATGCATGAAGGGTGATGTCGTGCCATGATTTGAGAGTTAATGCACGAAGGGTGATGCTGTGTCGTTTCTATTAATTTTATGGTGAGATTGAGTGTAAAAGCACGAAGGGTGATGTCGTGCATTTTTTCTTACTGTATTCACTATTTTTGTTAATTCATGGTATATATTGACTGCTCCGGTAATCATTCTATTGTAGTTCTTTATCTTGTATTCCCCTCAGTATCTTCCCCTCCCGACAATTCTTGTTTAGTTCTTCATTTCTGTTATTTGTATATACAATGTTAAATTGTACAGGTTGATTTGTAGGTGCCTTGCCTTAGCCTCGTCACTACTTCGTCGAGGTTAGGCTCGACACTTACCAGTACATGGGGTCGGTTGTACTGATGCTACACTCTGCACTTTTTTGTGCAGATCTTGATACCGGCTCAGGTTGATAGAGATTTTACTATTGGTCCGCTGTCCGGAGAGTCAAGGTAAATCTGTCGGCGTTCACAGACCTTGAGCTTCTCGTCTATATTTTCTGTTCTACTGTTTCTTTCATTCAGACAGTTGTATTTTTTCAGGCTATTACTTGTAGTAAATTCTTGAATGCTCGTGAATTGTGACTTCAGATCCGGGTGGTAGTAATTAATACAGTTTTATGATATTCCGTACTTATTATATTTCATCTTAGTTAATTATTGTTAATTACTGAATGGGAATAAGGAATTGGTTTAATAATTCTTTAACGTTGGCTTGCCTAGCAAGTGAAATGTTAGGTGCCATCACATTCCCATCGGTGGGAAATTTCGGGTCGTGATAGTTGGTATCAGAGCACTAGGTTACATAGGTCTCACGAGTTACGAGCAAGCTTAGTCTATGAAGTTTAGGAACAATTTCACTTCTATTCTAGTCTGTCATGCGATTTTATTCTATCATTGATGATTGAACTCTTCTATTCTTGTCCTCTCGCAAATGACGAGAACACACACCGCGTCTACAACCAGAATCAGGCTCCAGCAGCCCCGCTAGTTGGGGTAGTTCAGCCAGTTGTTGCGGCACAGACCGGTGATAGGCCCGCCATGTCTTTTGAGGCCTTATTGAGACTGGATAAGTTTACTAAGATCTTTCCAGTTCACTTCAGTGGTACACCTTCTGAGGACCCACAAGATTATCTTGAACGCTGCCACGAGGTCCTACGGAACATGGGTATAGTTGAGACCAATGGGGTTGATTTTGCTATATTTCAGATGGCGGGTTCCGCCAAGAGGTGGTGGAGAGATTATACATTGACCCGACCAGTCGGATCGCCTGCACTTACATGGGAGCAGTTCTCTCAGCTATTTCTAGAAAAGTTCATCCCTATCACACTGAGAGAGGAATTCTGCAAGCAATTTGAGCATCTACAGCAGGGCAGTATGACTGTTACTCAGTATGAGTCCCATTTTATGGATTTCGCCCGTCGTGCTCTCCTTTTACAACCTACAGAGATAGAGAGAGTGAGGAGGTTTATTGAGGGACTCGCTCACCCTATCAGCCTTCAGATGGACAAGGAGACCGGAAGTGAGATTTCTTTTCAGGCGGCTGCTAATGTCGCAAGGAGGATCGAGATGGTTCTTGCACAGGATAGAGGGCAGAGGTCTGATAAGAGGCCTCATCAGTTTGGTGGTTTCGGTGGTGCCTCGTCTGGAGGCAGGGGTAATTTTGGTAGGGTCCATCCTCCCAGACCATTTCATTCAGCACTTCATGCATCTCCCGGTGCTTCAGGGAGTCACGGTCCTATTATGCCTTACTATGGACAGCCATCATTTAGTGCACATTCAGCTCCTATCAGTGCACCACCACTCTAGAGTTACTATCGCGGTTATCCAGCCCATTTGGGTCAGCTTCAACTTCAGCAGCCACGACATCAGGATGGGTGTTATGAGTGTGGGAACATTGGTCACATCAGGAGGTATTGCCCTAGATTGGCGAGTAATAGATCTCGACAAGATTCTCGTGCAATCATACCGGCACCAGTTGCTTCACCGCCTGCTCAGCCAACTAGAGGTAGGGGTCAGGCAGCTAGAGGTGGAGGTCAGGCCATTAGAGGTGGAGGTCAGGCCATTAGAGGTGGAGGTCAGACCGTTAGAGGTGGAGGCCAACCAGTTAGAGGCCGTCCCAGGGACGCAGTTCAGAGTGGTGGGGCCCAACCCCAATTTTATGCTTTTCCAGCTAGGCCTGAGGTCGAGTCATCTGATGCTGTGATCACATGTATTATTCCAGTTTTCCATAGAGATGCTTCAGTTCTATTTGATCCAGGATCTACTTATTCCTATGTGTCCTCCTAATTTGCTTCATATTTGGTTGTGCCTTGTGATTCTCTAAGTGTTTCTGTGTGTGTATCTACACCGGTGGGAGACTCTGTTGTAGTAGATCATATCTATCGTTCGTGTGTGGTTACTATTAGTAATCTTGAGACTAGTGTGGATCTTCTACTTCTTGATATAGTTGATTTTGATGTCATCTTGGGTATGGATTGGCTATTCCCTTATCATGTTATATTGGATTGTCATGCCAAGACAGTGACCCTAGCTATGCCGGGGTTACCTCAGTTAGAGTGGAAAGGAACTCTTGGTCATTCTGCCAGCAGGGTTATTTCTTATATAAAAGCTTGGGGTATGGTAGAGAAAGGGTGTCTAGCCTATTTGGCTTATATTCGCGATCCCAGTGCGGATGTTCCTTCTATGGACTCAGTACCAGTTGTTCGTGAATTTCCAGAAGTATTTCCTACAGATTTGCCGGGGATGCCACCCGACAGAGATATTGACTTCTATATTGATTTGGCTCCGAGCACTCAGCCCATTTCTATTCCACCATACCGTATGGCCCCGCTAGAGTTGAAAGAATTGAAAGAGCAGTTACAAGACTTGCTTGATCATGGATTCATTAGACCTAGTGTCTCGCCCTTGGGTGCACCAGTATTATTTGTAAAGAAGAAAAATGGCTCTATGCGGATGTGTATAGATTATCGGCAGTTGAACAAGGCCACTATCAAAAACAAATATCCGCTACCAAGAATTGATGACTTATTTGATCAGCGTCAGGGTGCCAAGGTATTTTCGAAGATCAATTTGAGGTCTGGTTACCATCAGTTGAAGATTAGGGCATCTGATATCCCTAACATAACTTTTCGGACTCGGTATGTGCATTATGAATTCCTAATGATGCCATTTGGGTTGACAAATGCCCCAGCAGTATTTATGGATTTGATGAATCGGTGTTTAAGCCTTATTTGGATTCTTTTGTGGTTGTATTCATTGATTATATCTTGATTTACTCCAGCAGTCGAGAGGAGCATGAGCAGCATCTTCGAAGTGTGCTTCACACTTTGAAGAATAATCAGTTATATGCCAAGTTTTCAAAATATGAGTTTTGGTTAGACTCAGTTGCCTTTTTGGGGCATGTTGTATCGGCATAAGGCATAAAGGTGGATCCTAAGAAGATTGAGGCTATTCAGAATTGGCCTAGACCTACTTCAGTTACAAAGATCTGGAGTTTCTTGGGTTTAGCAGGTTATTATCGTCGGTTCGTGGAAGGGTTTTCATCTATAGAAAACCCATTGACCAGACTGACCCAGAAAGGTGTCCCATTCAGATGGTCAGGCGAGTGTGAGCTGAGTTTTCAGAAACTCAAGACTGCTTTGACTACGATGCCTGTGTTGGTATTACCCACAGGTTCAGGATCATATACTGTATATTGTGATTCATCTCACGTTGGGCTTGGTGCAGTATTAATGCAAGATGGCAGGGTGATTGCATATGCGTCGCGACAGTTTAAGGTTCACGAGAAACATTATCCTGTGCACGACTTAGAACTGGCAGCCATTGTTCATGCGCTGAAGATTTGGAGGCACTACCTCTACGGTGTCTCGTGTGAGGTATTTACTGATCATCGTAGCCTTCAGTACCTGTTCAAACAAAAAGATCTTAATTCGAGGCAGAGAAGATGGTTGGAGTTGTTGAAAGACTATGATATCACCATTTTGTATCACCCCGGAAAGGGCAATGTGGTGGCCGATGCTTTGACTAGAAAGATTGTGAGTATGGGCAGTCTTGCATATATTCCGGTTAGTGAAAGGTCACTAGCTGTAGATGTTCAGACTTTGGCTAATCAGTTCGTGAGGTTAGATGTTTCGGAACCCAGTCGGGTTCTAGCTTGCACAGTCACTCGGTCTTCTTTATATGAGCGCACCAGAGAGAGGCAGTATGATGATCCTCATTTACTTATCATTAAGGATACGGTGCGGCACGGTGATGCCAAACATGTTGTTGTGGGGGAAGATGGAGTTCTGCGAATGCAGGGTCGTATTTGTGTGCCTAATGTGGATGGGTTTCGTGAATTAATTCTTAAAAAGGCACACAGTTCCAGGTATTCTATTCATCCAGGTACCGCTAAAATGTATCAAGATTTGCGGCAACATTATTGGTGGAGGAGAATGAAAAAGGATATAGTTGCATATGCAGCTCGGTGTCTGAATTGTCAGCAGGTAAAGTGTGAGCATCAGAGACCTGATGGTTTACTTCAGAGGTTAGAGATTCCTGAGTGGAAGTGGGAGTGTATCACTATGGATTTTGTTGTTGGACTCCCACGGACTCAGAGGAAGTTCGATGCAGTTTGGGTCATTGTGGACAGGATGACTAAGTCAGCGCATTTCATTCATGTGGTAGTTACCTATTCCTCGGAGCGGTTGGCAGAGATTTACATCCGGGAGATCGTCCGTCTTCACGGTGTGCCAGTGTCCATTATATGTGATCGAGGTACACAGTTCACCTCGCACTTCTAGAGGGCAGTACAGCGTGAGTTGGGTACGCGGGTTGAGCTGAGCACCGCATTTCATCCTCAAACAGACGGGCAGTTAGAGCGCATTATTCAGATATTGGAGGATATGCTTTGCGCTTGTGTTATAGACTTTGGAGGTTCTTGGGATCATTTTTTGCCACTTGCAAAGTTTGCTTATAATAATAGTTACCAGTCAAGCATTCAAATGGCTCCATATGAGGCATTATACGGAAGGCGATGTTGTTCGCCAGTTGGGTGGTTCGAGCCGAGAGAGGCTCGGTTGTTGGGCACAGACCTAGTACAGGATGCCTTGGATAAGGTCAAGATTATTCAAGATCGACTTCGCACAGCTCAGTCCGAGCAGAAGGGTTATGCCGACCGTAGATTTTGTGATGTTGCATTCATGGTCGGAGAGAGAGTGTTACTTCGCGTATCACCCATGAAGGGTGTAATGAGGTTCAGAAAGAAGGGCAAGTTGAGCCCTAGGTATATCGGACCTTTAGAGATTTTGGAGAGAGTGGGAGAGATGGCTTACAGGCTTGCGTTGCCACCTAGTTTAGTAGCTGTTCATCCAGTATTCCATGTGTCCATGCTTCGAAAGTATCACGGCGATCCGTCCCATGTGTTAGATTTCAGCTCTGTCCAGTTGGACAAGGATTTGACTTACGAGGAGGAGCCGGTGGCCATTCTAGACCGGCAGGTTCGTCAGTTGAGGTCAAAGAGTTACCCTTCAGTTCGAGTGCAGTGGAGAGGTCAGCCTATTGAGGCAGCTACTTGGGAGTCCAAGTCCGATATGCGGAGTAGATATCCCCACCTTTTCACCAGCCCAGGTACTTTCCTATGTCCGTTCAAGGACGAACGATTATTTTAAAACTCGAATCTGTGCTGTTAAAACTTAAAAATCTCATTTTTACCATCCTCGATTTACGTGCACAATCCGGGCATGTTTCCAAAAAGCTTTTATGTGGAAAACTAATGATAAAAAGAATTTTTGCCTTAAAAGTTGATTTTAGTTGACTTCGGTCAATATTTTTCATAAACGGGCCTGGATCCATATTTTGACGGTCCTGGTGGGTCCGTATCGAATTATGGGACCTGGGCGTATGCCCAGAATTGAATTTGGAGGTCCCTAGCTCAAGTTCTGATTTTTTGATGAAATTAAAAGTCTGGAAATTATTTATTTTTAAGAATTGATTGATGTTTGGCACTGTTAGTACCGGGTTCGTATTTTGGTTTCGGAGCCCGGTACAGGTTCATTATGATATTTAAGACTTGTCTGTGAAATTTGGTGAGAAACAGAGTTGATTTGACGTGATTCGGACCTTCGGCTGAGAAAATAGTAACTTTAAAGTGTTCTTGAGAATTTCGTTTGATTTGGTGCTAAATTTAGAGTTCTAGGTGTTATTTTGGTGATTTGATCATGAGAGCAGCTCCGTATGATATTTTTAGACTTGTGTGCATGTTTGGTTTGGAGCCCCGAGGGCTCGGGCGAGTTTCGGATAGGCCACGAGATGTTTTGGACTTTGGAAATCTGCTTTTTTCGAGAGTTTGGGTTCTGGCATGTCCTTCTTCGCGTTCGCGAAGGTCATCTCGCGAACGCAAAGAGTAAACTGATGAGGCAGGGATTTCTTCTTCGCGAACGCGAAGGCTTGGTCGTGAACGCGAAGCGATGGGGGCATTACCCTTCGCGAATGCAACAATCCCATCGCGAACGCGTAGTGTTAGGCACTGGGGAGGGGGAGTCAGCCTTTTCTTCATCGCAAACGCGAAGACTGTCTCGCGAACGCGAAGACCAGGGAAGGGTAGCCTACACGAACGCGAGCACTGTCTCGTGAATGCATAGGCTTGGCAGCCTATAATCTTCGTGAACGCGACAATGCTCTCGCGAACGCAATGAACACTATCGCCCAGCACTTAACAGAATCCAAACACGGGATTTAGCCAAAAATTCATTTTTCTCAAAAACCAAACGGTGTGAGGCGATTTTTCAAGAGTCATTTCTTTCCCAAAGTGTTGGTAAGTGATTCTAAACCATTTTCTTTCAAATACCCATTACATTTCTTGAATTTTCAACCTAAAATCTAGAGTTTTCATGGTAGAATTAGGGGTTAGGGTAGAAACTAGGGATTTCGGGAATTTGGGAATTTAGACCTCAATTTGAGGTCGGATTCCAAAACCAATAATACATTCGGGCTCGGGGATGAATGGGTAAGTGGATTTTGGTCCGAACCTCGGGTTTTGACCAAGCGGGCCCGGGGTCGATTTTTTGACTTTTTGGAGGAAAATTTGGGAAATTTAACTTATGCAATATAATTGATTCCTTTAGCAATATTTGATATTATTGAGTCATTTTTGAATACATAAGAGTGGTTTGGAAGTGAATTCCAAAGAAAAGGTTGTGATTGAGAATTAAGTAGCCTTCGGAGCGTGGTAAGTGTTGTGTCTAACCCTGACTTGAGGGAATTAGGAATCTTAGATTACTTGCTAAGTGAAATCCATGTGAGCGGCATATATGTGAGGTGATGAGTACTTATGCGCTGCTAATTTACCTGTTTTCCAAGTTTCTCTATTTTTCTTGTATTGTCTCTTTCCTATGCCAAATTGCTACGTGTTATACTAGTGTTGTTCAATTTATCGTTCTTATCATTTTTATGGATTTTCTGGAGATAATTGAGTTTTTATTTCAAAGTTGAGATAGATATTATGGAACCAAATGTTGAAGTAAGGTTTGTACTTGTTATTCTATCTCCCTGTTGTTATTTATGCATTGCATTATGGTAAGGCAGAGTGTTAATGCACGAAGGGTGATGTCGTGCCATATTGTGAGTGTTAATTCTCGAAGGGTGATGCCGTGCCATATTGTGAGTGTTAATGCACGATGGGTGATGTCCTGCCATATTGTGGGTGTTAATGTACGAAGGGTAATGCCGTGCCATGATATGAGAGTTAATGCTCGAAGGGTGATGGCGTGTCATTTCTATTAATTTTATGGTGAGATTGAGAGTAAAAGCACGAAGGGTGATGCCGTGCATTTTTCCTTACTGTATTCACTATTCCTGTTGATTCATGGTATATTGACTGCTCCGGTGATTATTCCATTGTAGTTCTTTATCTTGTATTCCCCTTATTATGTTCCCCTCGCAAGAATTCCTGTTTAGTTCTTTATTTCTGTTATTTGTATATACATTGTTAAATTATACAGGTTAATTTGTAGGTGCCTTGCCTTAGCCTCATCACTACTTCGTCGAGGCTAGGCTCGACACTTACCAGTACATGGGGTCGGTTGTACTGATGCTGCACTCTGCACTTTCTGTGCAGATCTTGATACCGGCTCGGGTTGATCGAGATTTTGCTATTGGTCCACTGTCCAGAGACTCAAGGTAGATCTGTCGGTGTTCACAGACCTTGAAATTCCCATCTATCTTTTATTTTCTACTGTTTCTTTCATTGAGACAATTGTATTTCTTTTAGACTATTACTTGTAGTAAATTCTAGAATGCTCGTGAATTGTGACTCAAGATCCGGGTGGTAGTAATTAATACAGTTTTATGATATTCCGTACTTATTATATTTCATCTTAGTTAATTATTGTTAATTACTGAACGGGAATAAGGAATTGGTTTAATAATTCTCTAACGTTGGCTTGCTTAGCAAGTAAAATGTTATGCGCCATCACGGTCCCGTTAGTGGAAAATTTTGGGTCGTGACAGTGTAATTGTTGGAGTGCTCCCATTTGCAATCCTCTTAAGCCCATTTTTGACCAAAGAGCAAAAATGGCGGATTTCCTTGAACCTGAAGGTTAACCTACTATTCATTGCTTTTTTGCACTACTCTTTCACTTGTTTTGGATCTTTCATTAAGTTGGGGTTTTGTTTTTCAAAATAGTATTGTTTGATTTTGGTGTTTAAGCTGATCAGTCTTTAAAAAAAAGTCTGATAAGGTTTTATACAATGTCAATGAAATAGTACAGTACTAATTAAATAGACTACAAAAAAAAAGGATGAAAATAATGGAAAAACAAAGAGAAACAACCTGCCAAATAATACAAGAATAGAGCATTTTGGCAATTGGGTAGCTTTTTTTCTAAGATTCAGACGAGCTGTTACTTAAACGTCTAATTCGTACATATAGCGTAATTGTTGGAGTTCTTCCATTTGCAATTCTCTTAAGCCATTTTTGACCAAACAGCAAAAATGGCAGATTTCCTTGAACCTGAAGGTTAATCTTCTATTCATTGCTTTTTTGCACTACTCTTTCACTTGTTTTGGATCTTTCATTAAGTTGGGGTTTTGTTTTTCAAAATAGTATTGTTTGGTTCTGGTGTCTAAGCTGATCAATCTTTAAAAATAAGTCTGAAAAGGTTTTGTACAATGTCAATCAAATAGTACAATACTAATTAAATAGACTACAAAAAAGGGATGAAAATAATGGAAAAACAAAGAGAAAAAACCTGCCAAATAAGACACGAATAGAGCATTTTGGCAATTGGCGTAGCTTTCTTTCCAAGATTCAGACGAGTTGTTACTTAAACGTCTAATTCATACATATAGCGTAATTATTGGAGTGCTTCCATTTGCAATCCTCTTAAGCCAATTTTTGACCAAACAGCAAAAAAAGGCGGATTTCCTTGAACCTGAAGGTTAACCTTCTATTCATTGCTTTTTTGCCCTACTCTTTCACTTGTTTTGGATCTTTCATTAAGTTAGGATTTTGTTTTTCAAAATAGTATTGTTTGGTTCTGGTGTTTGAGTTGATCAGTCTTTGAAAAAATATCTGATAAGGTTTTGTACAATGTCAATGAAATAGTATAGTACTAATTAAATAGACTACAAAAAAAGGATGAAAATAATGAAAAAACAAGGAGAAAATACCTCCCAAATAAGACAAGAATAGAGCATTTCGGCAATTGGCGTAGCTTATTTTCCTAGCTTCATACGAGCCGTTACTTAAACGTCTAATTCGTACATATAGCATAAGTTAGCATTTCCCCTAAAATGCACACCCAACTTATTTTAGCATTTGGTGAATGTTAGCCTTCTATTCATTTCTTTTTTGCACTACTCTTTGAAATTACACATTCAGTTTTTGGAGAGCTTCCGTTTGCAATCCTCTTTAGCCCATTTCTAGACCAATCAGCAAAAATGGCGGATTTCCTTGAACCTGAAAGTTAACCTTCTATTCATCTTTTTTTGCACTACTCTTTCACTTGTTTTGAATCTTTCATTAAGTTGGGGTTATGTTTTTATAAATAGTATTGTTTGGTTCTGATGTTTAAGCTGATCAATCTTTAAAAAAAAGTCTAATAAGGTTTTATACAATGTCAATGAAATAGTACAGTACTAATTTAATATACTACAAAAAAAGGGATGAAAATAATGGAAAACAAAAGAGAAAAAACTTGTCAAATAATACAAGAATAGAGCATTTTGGCAATTGGTGTAGCTTTTTTTTCAAGCTTCAGACGAGCTTTTACTTAAACGTCTAATTCGTACATATAACGTAAGTTAGCATTTCCCCTAAAACGCACAATCAGTTTATTTTAGCATTTGGTGAAGGTTAACCTTCTATTCATTGCGTTTTTTCACAACTCTTTGAAATTACAGAGTCAGTTGTTGGAGAGCTTCCATTTACAATCCTCTTAAGGCCATTTTTTTACCAAACGGCAAAAAATGACGGATTTCCTTGAACCTGAAGGTTAACGTTCCATTCATTGCTTTTTTCTACTACTCTTTCACTTATTTTGGATCTTTCATTATGTTGGGATTTGGTTTTTCAAAATAGTATTGTTTGGCTCTGGTATTTAAGCTGATTAGTCTTTTAAAAAAAGTCTGATAAGGTTTTGTATAATATCAATGAATTAAAACAATACTAATTAAATAGAATACAAAACATAGGATGAAAATAGTGGAAAAACAAAGGGAATAATCTGCCAAAAAAGACAAGAATAGAGCATTTTGGCAATTGTCATAGCTTTATTTTCCAAGCTTCAGACGAGCTGTTCCTTAAACGTCTAATTCGTACATATAGTGTAAGTTATTATTTCCCCTAAAATGCACACTCAACTTATTTTAGCATTTGGTGAAGGTTAGATTTCTATTCATTGCTTGTTTACACAACTCTTTGAAATTATAGAGTCAGTTATTGGAGAGCTTCCATTTGCAATCCTCTTAAGCCCATCTTTGACACAACGGCAAAAATGGTGGATTTCCTTGAACCTGAAGGTTAACCTTCTATTCATTGCTTTTTTGCACTACTCTTTCACTTGTTTTGGATATTTCATTATGTTGGGGTTTTGTTTTTCAAAATATTATTGTTTGGTTCTGGTGTTTAACGGATTATTTTTGGACTTGGCATGTTGGCTGAAGACTGCTTGTATGTTTTTCTTGTTTCCTTCTTCGCATTCGCGAGTGGGCCCTCGCGTTCGTGAAGGAGAATTTTAGATAGGCAAGACTTTCCCTTCGCGTTCGCGAGGGGATCCCGCGTTCGTGAAGAGGAGATGGTGTTAAAGCTTCGCGTTCGCTAAGATGGGATCACGTTCGGGAAGAATAGAAGGCAGCTGGGGATACTGTGCATTTGGCCTTCGCATTCGCGTGGGGTGTGTCGCATTCACGAAGTGAGGGAACAACAATGCTTCACGTTCACGAGGCTTGTGTCGCATTCGCAAAGGGTTAATTCTAGGTAGTCGAGTTTTTTATTCACGAACGCGAGGATCCTTCCGCGTTCGTGATGAAGACATATCTGGGCAGAATTAAAAGTCTCAAAACGGGGGTTTTGAGTTCATAACACAAAATTGAATTGGGAGCTCGGTAGAAGGTGATTTTTGGAGAGATTCTTGTGTGGGGGTTTGGGGTAAGTGATTCTTATCCAGTTTTAATTAATTTCCATGATTATGCCTTTGAATCCATTATTTAATAGGTGAAGTAAGTTGAAACTTTTGGAAAACCCTCCCGGTTTAATTTGAAGATTTGAGGGTCGAGTTGAAGTCGGATTTTGGTAAAATTGGTATGGTTAGACTCGTAGTTGAATGGGCTTTCGGATTTTGTAACTTTGTCATGTTCCGAGACGTGGACCCCACAGGTGATTTTTGCGCTAAATTTCGGATTTTGATAGAAAATTTGAATGTTCTTATGGAATTAATTTCTATAATTTGTATTGGATCGGGGCTGCCCTCCTGCAGCAGGCCTTACAGGCTTTACTATTTTATGGATCGGGACTGCCCGCCTGCAGCAGGCCTTATAGATTTTATTATTATACGGATCGGGACTGCCCGCCTGTAGTAGGCCATAAAGGCTTTATATCACGCTTGGGCTGAAGGAGCCCCTCCGGAGTCTGTACATACACTCAGTGAGCGTAGATGATTATATATATTCGGGATGGACTTCCCAAGGCATGGACTTGCCTTATTTATTTATATTGTGATAAAGTTTCCCTGGACATGGATCTTGTCCGTATCATTTATATGTGGGGGTGAATTACCCTAGGGCTGGATTGGCCTTATATGGTACTGAGTGACTGACTGTCAGTCGATGGGTGTGTGTGTATATATATATATATATATATATATATATATATATATATATATATACACACACACACATGTGACAAGGGGCAAGATTGGCCTTATATGGACTGAGTTACTGACTGTCAGTTGATGGCAGTATATATATATACGGGATGGAATATCCCTGGGCCGGATTGGCCATAAACAGTACCAAGTGACCGAATGATTTGTGACCAATATTACATGAGGTCTTTCCACTAAGATGTCATATTCCTCCTATCATGCAGTAATGATCTATGTTACTTGTACCGATTTTTAACTGCTGAACTTGAAAGCATGCCTATATTTATGTATCATTAATTATACTGGACTGTACCTGCGGAGCTCGTCACTACTTTCCGCCCAGAGGTTAGTCTTGTTACTTATTGAGTTGGTTGTACTCATACTACACTCTGCACCTTGTGTGCAGATCCAGGTGCTTCCGGACACGGCGGTTGTTAGACCTCAGTGTGTTACAAGTTGGAGACTATCAAGGTAGTTGTCTGGCGTCCGCTGACCTTGTCTCTCTTTCCTTCAGTTATTGTACTGTTTTATACTTTCAGACAGTGATTTTTATAAGTCAGACATTGTATTCATATTAGATGCTTATGTACTCGGTGACACCGGATTTTGGGAGTGTTATATTTGTATTTGTGAGATTTCTTCCGCTAAATTTAATTATTATGTTTCAAATTTAAGAGATATGATGGTTTATTGAGATTGTTGGCTTGCCTAGTATTGAGATATGCGCCATCACGATAGATGTGACTTGTCGGGGTAGTTGGTATCAGAGCCTAGGTTACATAGGTCTCACGAGTCATGAGCAAGTTTAGTAGAGTCTTGCGGATCGGTACGGAGACGTCTGTACTTATCTTCGAGAGGCTGCCGAATCCTTAGGAAAATTTCACTTTCTTGTATTCTTGTCGTGCGAATTTGTTGATTACGGAAACTAAAATTCTTTATTTTATTCTCTAACAGATGATGAGGACACGTAATACCGTATCGGACGGTCAGCCACCAGTGCAACTAGTTAGGGCCACGAAAGGTCGGGGCCATGGTAGAGGCTGGGGCCAAGGTAGAGGTCGAGGTGTAGCTCATACCATAGTGGGATCAGCACCTGTAGTACCACCAGTTGCACCAGCTCAGGCACCAACTGTGCCCATTGAGATTGTAGGCCTTCAGGAGACTTTGGCCCAGATATTGACAGTTTGCACTGGCCTTGCTCGGGTGGTTTAGGCTCAGGCCGCACCTGCCACTTCTCAGGCTGGGGGAGGTGCTAATACCCATGTTGCCCATACTCCAGATCAGGTAGTACAGGGACTTTAGATACCGGGGGCACTACCAGCCCAACCAGTGGCAGATGATGAGCATAGAAGACTTGAGAGATTTGGGAGGCTTCGACGTCCATCATTTAGCGGCGCTGAGTCAGAGGATGCTCAGGGTTTTCTGGATAAGTGTCAGCGGATGTTTCAGACAGCAGGTATTCTGGAGACCAGTGGGGTCTCGCTCACTACTTTTTATTTTTCTGGGGCTGCCTTCAGATGGTGGCAGGTTTATGAGAGGTGCAGGCCGGTTGGTGCAGTACCACTTACATGGCAGGAGTTCTGCGTTCTCCTTTTGGAAAAGTTTGTGCCGCAATCTGGTAGAGAGGAGCTGCGTAGACAGTTTGTGCAGTTACGTCAATATGGAATCTCCGTGATGTAGTACGAGATGAGATTTTTTGAGTTGGCTCGTCACATAATTTGGTTGGTTCCCACTGATAGGGAGAGGATTATGAGGTTCATTAATGGCCTCACGTATCAGCTGCGGTTGCTTATGACTAGGGAGAGGGTATTTGGTGCCACTTTTGAAGAGGTGGTTGACATTGCTTGACAGATAGAGGTGGTTCGTAGCCAGGAGCGTGGTGAGAGGGAGGCTAAGAGGCCTCGAGGTTCAGGCGGTACCTTCTGGAGGGCAGTTCTACCACAACATGGGTTGTCCAATTCACCGTGGTGCATCATCCAGCCATGGTTCATACAGTTCTCATCAGAGTCAGTCATCTCTCAGTGCACTTCAAGCCCCGAGTATGCCCTGTGCACCATCAGTTCAGGGATCATATGTGCCAGGTTCTTCTGGTAGTTATTCTGGTTCCCGAGGTCCGCCTCAGAACTCGCCACCATTCTTAGAGATGGAGTGCTATGAGTGTGGAGAGCAGGGTCATGTGAGGAAATATTGTCCCCGCCATACGCAAGGTCTAGTTCAACAGAGGAGTCAGGCTACTACTTATGCACCAGTTGCTCCACCACCCGCCCAGCCAGCTCGGGGTGGGGCTTAGTCAGCTAGGGGTCACCTAATAGGGGGAGGCCGATCCGGTGGCAGTCAGGGCCGATTCTATGCTTTTCCTGCCAGATCAGATGTTGTTGCTTCAGATGCAGTGATCACATGTATTGTTTCAGTGTGCCACATGGAGGCATCTATATTATTTGACCATGGTTCCACATATTCGTATGTTTCATCATATTTTTGTTCATTTTCTCGATATTCCCCGTGAGTCCTTGGTTTCACCTGTTTATGTATCTATGCCAGTGGGCGATACTATAAGTGTGTACCGTGTGTATCGGTCGTGTGTGGAAATTATTGGGGGATGAGACCAGAGTTGATCTTTCATTGCTTAGTATGGTCAATTTAGATGCTATCTTGGGTATGGTGAGTTATCAGATGTTTTGTTATATGGCTTTGAGCCAAGTGGGGGAGTCTGTTATCTATGATTTGATTGCACGATTTTGTACGTTATTGGTTTTTGGGTCGAGACATACTTGTTGATTAGTTATGACTTGTAGAGTTTGATATCGGGGATGACTTGAGTAAGAAAACTTCTTGGATGCGGGTTATATTGCACTTTATGAAAAATTATGAAATGACTAAATTATTATTTTGAAGGATGTAGTGCACACGAAGTGTGAATTTGATCGGTGGTGTTAAGGCAGGGTTACCCCTTCGAGTGTTGCTGTACTAATGAGGCATGTGTCTTTTAGCCCATTTGGGCGGTGTAATTTAGATTTGAGCAGAGTGGGTGACTCCCAAGAAGGTTCTAATGGGTTGGAAATTTCTATATAGCAATCGAGAAGTTTTTCGGATTTGTGCATAGATAGAACATGAGATTACATTTAATGGTGTTGGGATTTGCAGTAATTCTGTATGATTATGGATTCTACATTTCCATATAAGAAAGGTAAGAAGAATAATTTTAAATTCACATAAGGTATTTTCAGAGTGAGCGTTACAATTGTGGTATTTATGGAGGTACTTAAGAGGAATACAATGGCTTATGGGCCTTATGTCGGTGTGGTTTTATGTTAGGGTATCTTGTAGTGATATTTGGGTAAGGATCGTGGAGTTTGGATAAGGAGAAGTATCAAATGGAGGATAGTTCAGAAGAAACTCGAAGTAAATAGGACAATTGGATAGTAGGATATACCAGTATGGTAATGGCATGCTTGGTTCTTTTAGGTAATAATGATGTGGTGTGTTGTGCAGGATTAAGATCTACATGTACAAGGAGGCAGTTCATTCTTAAAGGCAAGGTCACGAATTCTGGACAGAATGGTCAGTGTTATATATTTAGATGAGTGTTATAGTTGCTCGGTAATCCTTGAGAAGGGTGCGTGGTTGAAAGGGGCATTGTGTTTTGATTTACGGATGTTCATTGGTATTGCGGTACTCTCATGGTTTATAGATTATTGATATTCAAATTATTTATATGTGGCACGGAAGGATTATTAAAATATTCCTAGTGGGATGATCGTGCATGAAGGATGTGATAGTCATTCGAGTGCTGGAGTTGTGATCAGTTACGATGGTTCATGTGTACTTATTTAACTGTTCATGTATGATATACTTAGACTGGAGGCCTGTGACCATGCCAAGCGAATTATTTTATTGGCACGTTAGTTGTCCGTGCCGGTCCAAATATTTATATTATTGGCACGTCCGTGCAGGTCCAGATATTGATACTATAGCACGTGAGTTGTCCGTGCAAGTGATGTTAATGTGAGCTCTAGAAGAGCTGGTTACTGTTATTAAATTTGTGTGTCTTGGTTCTACAATATATAATGAGCTTATATCATTACAGTTGTGGTGGTGCTTGTTGAACTTACAATACGGTTCTCTACTTTGAGATATCTTCCATTTTCGGTACTAGGTTGCACAGTTGTGGATTGAGTTGTATTGGTGTGGCATGTCAATGGGATAGTTGTGTTTAACAATATAAGGTCATTGGACCTAGAATGGGTACTATCATGTTTGATTACGGTATATTAGGAGGATAATATTAAAAGTCGACTTAGAAAGTGATTTTGGTTCTGGTTGGGGTGGGAGAGCTCCATGACTTGTCGATCTGATAAGATGTTATGAGATTTCGCGTATGTTTTTCATTTCCAGTAGTGTACGAAGGTTTTGGAACGAGGTATTGTTTGATATGGGGTTAATACCAGTACCGGTTAATTTAAGTAGTTAATGTGATCGGGAATGGTGCTGCAAGCATGTGAGTTGTGTAGTATGTTACATGATTATACCTGGGGTTATGGTTATGGATTCATACAGCTTGTTCAGATTTATACAATGTGTAGATATGAGATTCGTGCCTTGAAAAAAATTCTGGATGTTGGGAATTTGGGTTCTGAGTTTATGGGCTAAGGTTAAATTAATGATTTTCAGTTGTATTGTGTTGTCAGGCCTATATAGAATAGGGTGACGTGGGATCACCTCCGGGTTCGTGCATGGTAATATGGAATAGTGATTTGGTGGCTTGGAATCAACTCTTGGCAAGTTCGAGGACGAATATTTGTTTAAGAGGGGGAGAATGTAATGACCCGTCCGGTCGTTTTGAGTATTATAACCCCGTTCCCCCATTTACTGCTCAATTTATGCCTTACAGTTGATTTATGACTTATCTGATTAATTGGTTCGGGTCCGGAAAGATTTCGGAGTGAAATGAGACACTTAGTCTCATAATTAAAAACTTAAGTTGGAAAAGTCGACCGGATATTCACTTATGTGTAAACGACCTCGGAATTGAATTATAATGATTCCAATAGCTCCGTATGGTGATTTTGGACTTAGGGACATGTCCGAAAATTATTTCGAGGTCCGTAATGGACAACCCGAAATTCATGATTTTATATACTATACACTTAGTATATATACTACATTATACTATATATACTATACACTTAGTATATATACTATATTATATATATATATATATATATATATATATATATATATATATATATATATATACTATACTATACTATATATATACATCTTAATATAGCTAATGTTATATCGAATATAGCTTATATATATATATATACACACACACACACACACACACACACACACACATCTTAATATAGCTAATGTTATGTCGAATATAGCTTATATACTATACACTTAGTATATATAGTATACTAAATTATATATTTGTGTGTGTAAATAATAAAGAGCTTTTAAATAAACAATATTTAATACTAATTTGATATATATATATATATATATCCCAATTATAACCAAATCATAACCTACCTTTTAATTTTAGAGAGCACCCACAAAAGAGAAAGCTAAGAGAAAACAGAGAAAAAAAACCTAGAGCCTCTAGCATCAAAAAGCTGTGCATCAGCTTCATCCTCTAAGAAAAAGCAGCGGCTCTTTCCTCTACAATAAGATAAAACATCAAGTGTTTACCATGAAAATACAGCCATGAAACTTCACCCATAATACCATCCTTCTTTCCAAACCAAAGGGCACCACTTTCAGCTCTAAAAACTCGAGTTCAAACCAGCCCCAAACCCATGTAAAACTCCATTAAAACAACCCTTGAACTGCCAGAAAAGAGCTGCGAAAATCATCTCCAAGACACCCCCAAATTCCAGCAGTTTTCCCCCCTTAAAACCAGCCCCAAATTCTTTGTTAAACCCATCTGAACATCAGTGAAAACGCAATTGTAAACTTCACCCCCAAATACCCCAAATTCCAGCTCCAAATTACCCCGAAAATCAGCTCTAAACCATCCCCAAATCATCCCCTAATAGCCCCCCCCCAAAAAAACTCGAGCTCAAACCAGCCCCAAACCAATGTAAAACTCCATTAAAACAACCCTTGAACCGCCAGAAAAGAGCTGCGAAAATCAGCTCCAAGACTGTCACGACCCGAAATTCCCACATCCGGACCGTGATGGCGTCTAACATTTCACTTTCTATGCAAGCCAACGTTAGAATAACATTATCCATTTTTAAAATAATTTTTAAATTTATCAATAACAAGGAAGCAAATGCGGAAGCAATTTTGAAATAATCCATAATAATAACGATGTCTAAATATCATCCCAGAATTGGTGTCACAAGTGCACGAGCTTCTAGAATAAATACAAATAAAGGTCTGAATAATATAAAGCTGTCTGAAAATAAACACACAGCTAAATTACAATAGATGGGGACTTCAGAACTGCGGACGCCATGCAGTTATACCTCAAATCTCCTCCGAGTAGCTGAAATCCGAGAAAAACTATGGCATGCCGCTGGGACCAACTCCAAAATCTGCACAAGAAGTGCAGAGTGTAGTATCAGTACAACCGATCCCATGTACTGGTAAGTGCTGAGCCTAACCTCGACGAAGTAGTGACGAGGCTAAGGCGGGTCACTTACATTACCTGTACGCAATATTAGATACAACAACAATAATAGAAATAAATCAAGTAACTTATTTATTATAATTGAAACCAACTCAGCAGTCATAACCAATTATCATTTTCATCAATTCAGTTGCAGCGTGCAACCCGCTCTCACAATATATTCACATTCAATTCTGTTGCAGCGTGCAACCCGCTCTCATAATATATTCACATTCAATCAAGTCTGTTGCGGCGTGCAACCCGATCCTCCAACATTGACTTTTTAATAAGTCTGTTGCGGCGTGCAACCCGATCCTCCAATATTGACTTTTAATAAGTCTGTTGCGGCGTGCAACCCGATCCTCCAATATTGACTTTTAATAAGTCTGTTGCGGCGTGCAACCCGATCCTCCAATATTGACTTTTAATAAGTCTGTTGCGGCGTGCAACCCGATCCTCCAATATTGACTTTTAATAAGTCTGTTGCGGCGTGCAACCCGATCCTCCAATATTGACTTTTAATAAGTCTGTTGCGGCGTGCAACCCGATCCTCCAATATTGACTTTTAATAAGTCTGTTGCGGCGTGCAACCCGATCCTCCAATATTGACTTTTAATAAGTCTGTTGCGGCGTGCAACCCGATCCTCCAATATATTCATTATAATCAATCATGTTGCGGCGTGCAACCCGCTCCTCCAACATTTTCATTTAATAAGTCTGTTGCGGCGTGCAACCCGATCCTCCAATATGGACTTTTTAATAAGTCTGTTGCGGCGTACAACCCGATCCTCCAATATATTCATTATAATCAATCCTGTTGCGGTGTGCAACCCACTGCTCCAATATATTCATTTACCAATCAATTCTTATAGAAGAAATTCCCCAATAAATGCAACAATTAATGTAAAATCATAAGACAACAAGCATACAATAATTATGGTTTAATTATGAAGCAAACAATGACAAATAGCAAATTATTATGGAAATCAAGGAGCAAATAGGCAGTTTAATATTTAATATACTAAATATCAAATAACAATAAAGGCACATAATTCAAATAACATGTAACAATTAATGCAGGAATTCAAGAATTAATATTCGACAAAGAATAAGAGAGAAACAATTATTATAATAATTAATTTATGATTAAAAATAATTTATGATTTTTCAAGTAAGCAGGCAAATAATTAATTTGAGGACGTATAGACACTCGTCACCTCGCCTATACGTTGTTTACATGCAATTCACATGACAAACAATTTAAGGGTTCTATTCCCTCAAGTCAAAGTTAACCCCGACACTTACCTCGCTTTGGAAATTCCAATCAATTATTCAACCACAACTTTTCTTTTTAAATTTGCCTCCGAAAGCTTCAAATCTATTAACAAATAATTCAATATATTCAATACTAATCATAGGAATAAATTCCATATGAATTTACAAATTTTCCGGATAAAAATCTGAAATTCACTAAAATATTCGGCAGTGGGACCCACATCTCAAATCTCGGAAAAACGCGCGAAAGTCGAACACCCGTTCCGATACGAGTTCAACCATACTAAATTTGTCCAATTCCGATATCAAATGGACCTTCAAATCTTAATTTTTCGTTTTTGGAAAGTTTTACAAAAATTCCAACTTCTTCCATCTAAATCCGAAATAAATGATGAATATAGACATGGATTTGTGAAATACAATCACTTTTGGTTATAGAACACTTACCCAATCCAAAGTCGTGAAAATCCCCCTTGAAATCGCCCAAATCCGAGACTCAAAACTCAAAAATGAGTAAAAATGGCTAAGACCCGATTTTATGTATTTTGCCCAGCATTTTCGCATCTCGGTGCCTGTGCTCGCACATGCGAGCTCGCATCTGCGAGAAACATCTCGCATCTGCGAATAGGGGCTGCCAGGCGAGGTTCCGCATCTGCGGACAAAATGTCACACCTGCGACGTCCGCTTCTGCGCACAAGGGCCGCATCTGCGATGGATGTCTCGCTTCTGCGAGCTCGCACCTGCGGTCAAAATTCCGCAGGTGCGATTATACCAGAACCCAAATTTCAGATTTTTTGCTTAAGTCCAATTCTTGTTCCGATTTCAATCCGTTTCACTCTCGGGGTACTCGAGACCCCGCTCGAATATACCAACAAGTCCCGTAACATAATACGGACTGACTCGGGGTCTAAAATCACATCAAACAACATTGAAATTACAATTCACACCCCGATTCGAACTTTGAGTTTTAAACTTTTAATTTGTAAATCTCGTGCCAAAACATATTAAATGAATCCGGAATGACTTCAAATTTGGCACACAAATCATAAATGACATAACGGAGCTGTTCAAATTTCCAGAATCGGATTCCGGCTCCGATATCAAAAAGTGAACCCCGTGGTCAAACTTGGAATATTTAGCCTTTAAATTGCTAGTTCTGTTAAATGGTCATAACTTGAGCTATATGGACCTCCAAATTAAATTTCGGGCATACGCCCAAGTCCCAAATCACGATACGGAGCTACCGAAATTTTCAAAATACTGATCCGGATCCGTTTGCTCAAAATGTTCACCAAAGTCAAGTTAGTTGAGTTTTAAAGCTCTATTTCCCATTTTAATCCATTTTTTCACATGAAAACTTTCCAAAAAATTTTACGGACTGCGCACGCAAGTTGAGAAATGATAAATGGTACTTTTTGAGGTCTTAGAACACAGAATTACTTATTAAATTTAAAGATGATATTTCGGGTCATCACATTCTCTACCTCTAAAACAAACGTTCGTCCTCGAACGGAGTTAGAAAAAGTACCTGAGCTGGAGAAAAGGTACGGATATTTACTCCGCATGTCCGACTCGGACTCCCAGGTAGATGCCTCTACCGGCTGACCTCTCCATTGCACCCGAACTGAAGGATAACTCTTTAACCTCAACTGTCGGACCTGCCGGGCTAGAATAGCCACCGGCTCCTCCTCGTAAGTCAAATCTTTGTCCAATTGGACTGAGTTGAAATCTAACAGATGGGACGGATCACCATGATATTTCCGGATCATACACACATGGAAAACCGGATGAACCGCTGATAAACTAGGTGGTAATGCAAGCCTGTAGGCTACTTCACCCACCCTTTCAAGAATTTCAAAGGGTCTGATATACCTAGGGCTCAACTTGCCCTTCTTTCCGAACCTCTTTACACCTTTCATAGGTGAAACCCAAAGAAATATTCGTTCTCCAACCATGAATGCAATATCACGAACTTTACGGTCGGCATAACTCTTTTGCCTAGATTGAGTTGTGCGAAGTCGATCCTGAATAATCTTGACCTTATCCATGGCATCCTGTACCAAATCGGTACCCAACAACCAGGCCTCTCCTGGTTCAAACCAACCAACTGGTGATCGGCATCGCCTTCCATATAATTCCTCATATGGAGCCATCTGAATGCTCGACTGGTAGATATTATTATAAGCAAACTCCGCAAGTGGTAAGAAATGATCCCAAGAACCTCCAAAGTCTATAACACAAGCGCGCAACATATCTTCCAATATCTGAATAGTGCGCTCTAACTGTCCGTCTGTCTGTGGATGAAATGATGTACTCAACTCCACCCGCGTGCCTAACTTACGCTGTACAACCCTCCAAAAATGTGAGGTAAACTTCGTACCTCGATCTGAAATAATAGACACGGGCACACCATGAAGGCGTACAATCTCACGAATGTAAATTTCAGCTAACCTCTCTGAAGAATAGGTAACTGCCACTGGAATGAAATGGGTTGACTTAGTCAACCTTTCCACAATGACCCAAACTGCGTCAAATTTTCTCTGAGTCCGTGGGAGCCCAACAACAAAATCCATAGTGATATGCTCCTGCTCCCACTCATGAATTTCTAACTTCTGAAGCAAACCACCAGGTGTCTGATGCCCGTACTTAACTTGCTGACAATTCAGACACCGAGCTACATGTGCAACTATATCCTTTTTCATTCTCCTCCACCAATAATGTTGCCGCAAATCTTGATACACTTTAGCGAGATCTGGATGAATAGAATACCTGGAACTGTGTGCCTCTTCAAGAATTAACTCACGAAGCCCATCCACATTAGGCACACAAATACGGCCCTGCATTCGCAGAACTCCATCTTCCCCCGCATCAACCTGTTTGGCATTACCGTGCCGCACCGTGTCCTTAAGGACAAGTAATTGTGGATCATCATACTGCCTATCTCTAATACGCTCATGTAAAGAAGACCAAGCGACTATACAAGCTAGAACCCGACTGGGTTCTGAAACATCTAACCTCACGAACTGATTAGCCAAAGTCTGAACATTTGCAGCTAATGGCCTCTCACCAACCGGAATATACGCAATACTGCCCATACTCACAGCCTTTCTACTCAAAGCATCAGCCACCACATTGGCCTTTCCGGGGTGATACAAAATGGTTATATCATAGTCTTTCAACAACTCCAACCATCTTCTCTGCCTCAAATTAAGATCTTTTTGTTTGAACAGATACTGAAGGCTATGATGATCAGTAAATACCTTACAGGAGACATCGTAGAGGTAATGCCTCCAAATTTTCAGCGCATGAACAATGGCTTCCAATTCTAAGTCATGAATAGGATAATTCTTCTCGTGAACTTTCAACTACCGTGACGCATATGCAATTACCTTGCCATTTTGCATTACTACTGCACCAAGCCCAATGTGAGATGCGTCATAATATACCGTATACGATCCTGAACATGTGGGTAATAATAATACTGGCGCCGTAGTCAAAAAGGTCTTGAGCTTCTGAAAGCTCAACTCACACTCACCTGACCATCTGAATGGGACACCTTTCTGTGTCAATCTGGTCAATGGGCTTGCTATATATGAAAACCCTTCCACGAAGCGACGATAATAGCCTGCTAAACCCAGGAAACTCCGGATCTCTGTAACTGAAGTAGGTTTAGGCCAACTCTAAATAGCCTCAATCTTCATAGGATCCACCTTTATACCTTCTGCCGATACAACATATCCCAAAAAGGCAACTGAGTCTAACCAAAACTCACATTTTAAAATTTTGACATAAAACTGATTATTCTTCAAGGTGTGAAGCAAACTTCGAAGATGCTGCTCATGCTCCTCTCGACTGCTGAAGTAAATCAAGATATCATCAATGAATACAACTACAAAAGAATCCAAATAAGGCTTGAACACCCGATTCATCAAATCCATAAATGTTGCTGGAGCATTTGTCAACCCAAATGACATCACTAGGAACTCGTAATGCCCGTACCGAGTCCGAAAAGCTGTCTTAGGGACATCAGATGCCCTAATCTTCAACTGATGGTAACCAGATCTCATATCAATCTTCGAAAATACCTTGGCACCCTGAAGCTGATCAAATAGGTCATAAATTCTTGGCAACAGATATTTGTTCTTAATAGTTGTTCATGATCAATTACCAAACTGCAAATTAACCTCATGTAAAAAACAATCTCGTAGCAAACCTTCACAATGCTGATAACAAGATGCGAGGCATGAAGACCTCATAATTATTTACCCGAATTAATGAGTAATATTTAACGCCACCTGGGCGAGCACCTACTTCGTAGGTTAAAATTCAATAATTACAAACACGAATTTTGGCAAATGTGCACGGAGAATTTCATACACGAATTCTCAAATAAGACTAACAAGCATGACTCCCTATTAGTACTATAGTACAAATTTAATTTCACAAGGGAGAGCTTAAATACAAGAATTTTCATCACAAGGATCTCGTCCTTATATAACTTCCACCGTAGCTCATAGCTCGGTTTAAACATATCAATTTATTTTCTTTTAAAAAGGGAGGATCTCGTCCTCAGTTCTGAATCACAAGTAATATGCATATTGTGCCAATCAAAATTTTTCATTTTTCTCCTTTTAAATAATTTTGGTTACACAAAATCACAACAAATAATGAACCCCACACCGATAGGGCGTATAATTCATAATTTGTAATTAATTATTTGTAAATCACATCAAAACTTACCGAAATGAGCAACAGTAAGCCACATTTAGCCTTACAGCTCTTATTAGTGACCAACATGGAATGATAGGCGTAGTTATCTCCATAGAATTTCCCAACATGAGTAAACACATAAGTAGATTATAGAATTATGAAGCTTTCACATACGTGGAGCACAATAGGAGGACTCATCTCGACACTCAGAATCGAATCAAGTTAAGGAAATTATTCCTATATTTTAAATTGAGGTCGTACCCATAACGAAACCACCTGATGTAACGATCTTTGCCATACCATAAAACAAATATAACAACGGCTGGGTCTCCACCTCTAGGACGCCTTCTACCCGCTTGTACTCCACCTCTAACGGTCTGACCTCTACCTCTAGGTACCTGACCCCTGGCATAAGTACCCCTGCCTCCAGACGAGGCATCACCGAAATCACCGAACTGACGAGGCCTCTTATCAGACCTCTGTCGTCCCTCCTGTGAAAGAACCATCTCGATCTTTCTCGCGACATTAGCAGTCTCCTGAAAAGAAATCTCACTCCCGGTCTCCTTGGCCATCTAAAGTTTGATAGGATGAGTGAGTCCCTCCATAAACCTCCTCAGTCTCTCTCCCTCAGTAGGTAGTAAAAGGAGAGCATGACGGGCCAAATCCACTAAACAGGACTCATACTGAGTAGCAGTCATACTGCCCTGCTGTAGACGCTCAAATTGCTTTCGGTAATCCTCCCTCAGTGTGATAGGAAGGAACTTCTCCAGAAATAGCTAAGAGAACTGCTCCCAGGTAAGTGCAGGCGATCCAACTGGTCTAGTCAATGTATAATCTCTCCACCACCTCTTGGCGGAACCCGTCATCTGAAATACAGCAAAATCGACCCCATTGGTCTCAACTATACCCATGTTCCGTAGCCTCATGGCAGCGTTCAAGATAATCCTGTGGGTCCACAGAAGGTGTACCACTGAAGTGAACTGGAAAGAGCTTAGTGAACTTATCCAGTCTCAATAAGGCCTCAAAAGACATGGCGGGCCTATCACTGGTCTGTGCTGTAACAACTGGCTGAACTACCCGAACTGGCGGGGTTGCTGGAGCAGCCATGAACCTTCCGGGACCTGAACTGGTCCAATTGGTACATTTTGAACTGCAACCTCCTCCTGAAGATCCACCTAATGTTCTACAATAGGTGCGGATGCTCGAGCTCTGGACTGAGCTCTACCTCTGCTTCTGGCGTGACTTCGGCCTCGGCCTTTGCACCTAATCGTAGCTATCACTGGGGGCTCTGGCTCCTGTCCAGTTGTACATGCAGTGCGTGTTCTCTCCATTTGCGAAGGACAAGAATAGAAGAGTTCAATAGTCAATGATAGAAATAAATCGCACGACAGAGTAGAATAGAAGTGAAACTTGTTCCTAAACTTCATAGACTCTGGAAGATAAGCAGAGACGTCTCCGTACCGATCCTCCAGACTCTAATAAGCTTGCTCATGACTCGTGAGACCTATGTAACCTAGTGCTCTGATACCAACTGTCACGACCCGAAATTCCCACCTCTGGACCGTGATGGCGCCTAACATTTCACTTGCTAGGCAAGCCAACGTTAGAATAACATTATCCATTTTTAAAACAATTTTTAAATTTATCAATAACAAGGAAGCAAATGCGGAAGCAATTTTGAAATAATCCATAATAATAACAATGTCTAAATACCATCCCAGAATTGGTGTCACAAGTGCACGAGCTTTTAGAATAAATACAAATAAAGGTCTGAATAATATAAAGCTGTCTGGAAATAAACACACAGCTAAAGTACAATAGACGAGGACTTCAGAACTGCGGACGCCATGCAGTTATACCTCAAGTCTCCTCCGAGAAGCTGAAATCCGAGCAAAACTATGGCACGCCGCTGGGACCAACTCCAAAATCTACACAAGAAGTGCAGAGTGTAGTATCAGTACAACCGACCCCATGTACTAGTAAGTGCTGAGCCTAACCTCAACGAAATAGTGACAAGGCTAAGGCGGGTCACTTACATTACATGTACGCAATATTAGATACAACAACAATAATAGAAATAAATCAAGTAACTCATTTATAATAATTGAAGCCAACTCAGCAGTCATAACCAATTATCATTTCCATCAATTCAGTTGCAGCGTACAACTCGCTCTCACAATATATTCACATTCAATTCAATTGCAGCGTGCAACCCGCTCTCACAATATATTCACACTCAATCAAGTCTGTTGCGGCGTGCAACCTGATCCTCCAATATTGACTTTTAATAAGTCTGTTGCGGCGTGCAACCCGATCCTCCAACATTGACTTTTTAATAAGTCTGTTGCGGCGTGCAACCCAATCCTCCAATATTGACTTTTTAATAAGTCTGTTGCGGGGTACAACCCGATCCTCCAATATTGACTTTTAATAAGTCTGTTGCGGGGTGCAACCCGATCCTCCAATATGGAATTTTTAATAAGTCTGTTGCGGCGTGCAACCCGATCCTCCAATATGAACTTTTTAATAAGTCTGTTGCGGCGTGCAACCCGATCCTCCAATATGGACTTTTTAATAAGTCTGTTGCGGTGTACAACCCGCTCCTCCAATATATTCATTTACCAATCAATTCTTATAGAAGAAATTCCCCAATAAACGCAACAATTAATGTAAAATCATAAGACAACAAGCATACAATAATTATGATTAAATTATGAAGCAAACAATGACAAATAGCAAATTATTATGGAAATTAGGGAGCAAATAGGCAGTTTAATATTTAATATGCTAAATGTCAAATAACAATTAAGGCACATAATTCAAATAACATGTAACAATTAATGCAGGAATTCAAGAATTAATATTTGACAAAGAATAAGATAGAAACAATTATTATAATAATTAATTTATGATTAAAAATAATTTTTGATTTTTCGAGTAAGCAGGCAAACAATTAATTTGACGACGTATAGACACTCGTCACCTCGCCTATACGTTGTTTACATGCAATTCACATAACAAACAATTTAAGGGTTCTATTCCCTCAAATCAAGGTTAACCCCGACAATTACCTCGCTTTGCAAATTCCAATCAATTATTCAACCACAACTTTTTCTTTTAAATTTGCCTCCGAAAGCTTCAAATCTATTCACAAATAATTCAATATATTCAATACTAATCATAGGAATTAATTCCATATGAATTTACAAATTTTCCGGATAAAAATCCGAAATTCATTAAAATATTCGGCAGTGGGACTCACATGTCAAATCCCAAAAAAACTCGCCAAATCCGAACACCTGTTCCGATACGAGTTCAACCATACCAAATTTGTCCAATTCCGATATCAAATGGACCTTCAAATCTTAATTTTTCGTTTTTGAAAAGTTTTACAAAAATTCCAACTTCTTCCATCTAAATCCGAAATAAATGATGAATATAATCATGGATTTGTGAAATATAATCACTTTTGGTTGTAGAACACTTACCCAATCCAAAGTCGTGAAAATCCCCCTTGAAATCGCCCAAATCCGAGACTCAAAACTCAAAAATGAGTAAAAATGGCTAAGACCCGATTTTATGTATTCTGCCCAGCATTTTCGCATCTGCGGTGCCTGTGCTCGCACATGCAAGCTAGCATCTGCGAGAAAAATCTCGCATCTGCGAATAGGGGCTGCCAGGCGAGGTTCCGCATCTACGGGCAAAATGTCGCACCTGCAACGTCCACTTCTGCACACATGGGCCGCACCTGCGAAGGCCGCATCTGCGATGGATGTCTCGCTTCTGCGAGCTCGCACCTGCGGTCAAAATTTCGCAGGTGCGATTATACCAGAACCCAAGTTCCAGATTTTTGCTTAAGTCCAATTCTTGTTCTGATTTCAATCCGTTTCACTCTCGGGGTACTTGGGACCCCGTTCGAATATACCAACAAGTCCCGTAACATAATACGGACTGACTCGGGGTCTAAAATCACATCAAACAACACTGAAATTACAATTCACACCCCAATTCGAACTGAGTCTTAAACTTTTAATTTGCAAATCTCGTGCCAAAACATATTAAATGAATCCGGAATGACTTCAAATTTGACACACAAGTCATAAATGACATAATGGAGCTGTTAAAATTTTCGGAATCGGATTCCGGCTCCGATATCAAAAAGTCAATCCCGTGGTCAAACTTGAAATATTTAGCCTTTAAATTTCTAGTTCCGTTAAATGGTCATAACTTGAGTTAGGGACCTCCAAATTAAATTTCGGACATACGCCCAAGTCCCAAATCATGTACGGAGCTACCAGAATTTTGAAAACACTGATCCAGATCCGTTTGCTCAAAATGTTCACCAAAGTCAACTTAGTTTAGTTTTAAAGCTCTATTTCCCATTTTAATCCATTTTTTTCACATGAAAACTTTTCGGAAAATTTTACGGATTGCGCACGCAAGTCGAGGAATGATAAATTATGCTTTTCGAGGTCTTAGAACACAGAATTACTTATTAAATTTAAAGATAATATTTTGAGTCATCACAAAGACTCCCCCAAATTCCAACAGTTTTCCCCCTTAAAACCAGCCCAAAATTCTCTGTTAAACCCATCCGAACAGCAATGAAAACGCAACTGTAAACTCGCCCTCAAATACCCCAAATTCCAGCTCCAAATTACCCACATCCCCAAATCATCCCCTAATAGCCCCCCCCCCCCCAAACAAAACAACACAAAACCAGTCATAATTTATCGTTTGGGTTTCGTCAAAATTTATTGTTGTTATACATTTTTGAGGTTCTAATATATCAAAGAAAGAAATCTTGCTACTAAGGTCCGCTTCTTTCTCTTGTCTTTTCTTGTTACGAGTAAATTATACTAATGCTTTGAAATGTGTATCCTGATTAGTTTTTTGTTTTCTTACATGATATGCTTTGTTGTGTATATAAGTTGGTATGTGCTGATATGATTTGATACTCCAACTATTATTTTTAGTTTTAATGGTTGGCGTTGATTGTGATTTATTGTTAGTATGAATAAGTCATTGACTTCAAAAATTATTACTTTGATGGTTCATGAAGTTATTTACAATTTCTTATGCAGTTTGGGAAGTAAGTTAGGTAATTGAATAAGTAAACACCAGGTCGCTTTAATTTGATTGGGCTTAGGCGGAAACCAAGGCCCAAGACGTTAAAGAATTCAAGTTGGAATATTGATAATTTATCAAGTTATAACCTTTAATAGCCTCCTAAATTATAAATGACCCTCTCAATACTAGTATTGGCCAAATCATACTATTTCTTCCACAATAATTTCTCATCCATAAATCATGACCCATAATAATCCAAAATTAGAATAAGCAACTTATAAATATTCGTAGCTTGATTTAGGCGCGATTAATAAAATATTGTGACTATGATTTATGATTAATGCTAGGGTTTAATTTTTTTTAATTTAACTAATTTTAATTATGATTAATACTAGGGTTAGCTAATTTTATTTCATTTAATTATATTTCCCTTTAATGGTCTAATTGAATTTTTAAAAAAACTTATTTAGGGATATATATGAACTTTCAAATTAATAAGCACTCAAATTATTTAAATTAATTATATTGTAACTAAAGTTTATTATGCAACTTAATTCTATAAATTAATTTGAACTATGATTAATATAATTTATTCGTTCTTTATGTAGATGGAATCTCGTAGTTGGATGTATAATAGGAATTATCCTAATCGTCGGTTTTTGAGGGAGGAATTTATAGAAGGGGTTAAGGAATTTATTACGCATGCAATGTCACTTGAACCGTTTCAGATTGGAGGGTTGATTAGGTGTCCTTGTGTGAAGTGCAAGTGTTTGCATTTTTTTGGATCGGAGGATGTTAAGACTCATCTTTATAAAAACGGGTTTATGGATAATTATTTTGTGTGAACTAGTCATGGAGAGATTGATGGTAGTGATGGTATATTTCATAACGTAGTTGTTGGTGAAAGTAGTAGGTCGGTGGGGAATAACATTCAACATCCTAGATACCATAAAATGGTTGCGGATGCTTTTGGGATGCACTTCGATTTTGAAACCCATGAAAGTATTGAACACCCTCATAACGAAGAGGCAAAATATTTTTATGAACAGTTAGAGGCCGCTAGTCGTCCACTAAGGGAAGGGAGTATGCACTCTCAGTTGTCTGTTGTGGTTAGATTATTAAGTATCAAATCAGATACCAATATTTCTCAAGCGGGAATAAATTCTTTCATTGGCCTTATGAGTGAACTAGTTGACCCAACTTTCAACATACCTGGAGATTTCTATAAGGCTAAAAGATTGGTTTCTAAGTTAGGACTCTCATCTATGAGAATCGATTGTTGTGAAGATGGTTGCATGTTGTATTATAAGGGTGATGCAGATTTAGAAAGTTGTAAATTTTGTGAAAAACCTCATTTTAAGCGGCTTTCAAGCGGGAAAAAGGCTGCTGTGAAGTCGATGCATTACTTACCTCTTATTCTTAGATTAAAGAGGTTGTACGCATCGATGCGTTCCACTCCTCATATGAGATGGCACTATAAAAATAGAAGGTCGTCCGGTGTTATGTGTCATCCTTCAGATGGGGAAGCTTGGAAGCATTTTGATAGGACGTATCCGAATTGTGCTAGTGAACCGAGGAATGTTCGGTTGGGTTTGTGTGCTGATGGTTTCACGCCATTTTCTGTTTCTGCAACACCATATTCAGGCTGGCCGGTCTTTATTACGCCGTATAATCTTCCGCCTGAAATGTGTATGACTAGTCCATATTTATTTTTAATTGTGTTATTCCCGGTTCCCGCAATCCAAAGAGTTTGATTGATGTATATTTGCAACCTCTGATTGATGAGCTTAAACAGTTGTGGTATGATGGAGTTGAGATATATGATATATCAACTAAGCAAAATTTCAACTTGCGTGCTAACTTAATGTGGACCATTAATGATTTTCCTGCGTATGAAATGTTGTCTGGGTGTATGACTGCTGGAAAGTTAGCATGTCCTTACTGCATGGAAAATGGTAAAGCATTCACTTTAAGATATGGTCCGAAAGCAGTCATGGTTTGATTGTCATCGTCAGTTCTTGCCAGTTGATCATGAGTTCAGAAGGATGAAGAACGCATTCAAAAAGAATACAGTTGAACATGATTTGTCACCTCCAATTTATTCCGGTGAGGAAATTTGGGAGAGGGTTCAGAACTTCACTAAAGTTACCGAGGCCCCACCTTCTAGATTTTCTGGATATGGTGTTACTCATAACTGGACAAAACAGAGAATATTTTGGGAGTTGCCATATTGGAAGGATAATCTTCTTCAGCACAATCTTGATGTCATGCATATTGAGAAGAACTATTTTGACAATTTGTTCAACACAGTGATGGATGATAAGAATAAGACAAAAGATAACCCTAAGGCTAGACTGGACTTACAAGAATATTGCAGGCGACCTGAATTACATTTGCAGTCTGGGAAAAATGGTAAGGTGTTCAAGCCCAAGGCCAGCTACACATTCACTTTGGAACAAAGATGACAAATTTGTGAGTGGGTCACAAACCTAAAGATGCCCGAGAGCTATACATCGAACCTGGGAAAACGTGCCGATATGGTTGAGGGAAAGCTAACTCATATGAAAAGTCATGACTGTCATATATTCATGGAAACCTTAATCCCTATTGCATTTTGTATATTGCCTGAAAATATATGGAAACCCATCACAGAGATAAGTTTGTTCTTCAAAGACTTATGTTCTACCACATTAAGGGAAGAAAACCTATTTCAAATGAATCGGAGCATTCCTGTAATCAGTAATAAGCTGGAAAGGATTTTTCCATGTGGTTTCTTTGATGTGATGGAACACCTTCCAATTCACCTTGTACACGAGGCGCGACTTGGAGGCCTAGTTCAATGCAGGTGGATGTATCCATTCGAGAGGTAATAATCAAACCTTGATTTATTCTTGTAATTTTCTTTAACATTATCGTCTAATATGACAATGTGCAGGACTATCGGCAAGTGTAAACGATTTGTTAAACAGAGGAATAGGATTGAAGGATCTATATGCGAAGCCTATCTTGCAAAGAAAACTGCCCATTTTTGTTCTTACTACTTTGACAGTCATGTGCCATGTGCTAGAAATAGGCCCAATCGGCACAATGTGGTGATTGAGATTGATCCATTATATCCACCAATGTCCGTATTCAATCAACCAGGCCGAGGTTCTAAAGATCGAACAAAAAAGGGCCTAAGTAGTATGGAATACAAATCAGCTTCAAATCATGTGTTACTAAATTGTCCGGAAGTTCAACCCTTTCTTAAGTAAGTGTTGACGTAAGATTAATTTACATGGGCTACTATTTAATTTGGTTGATATAACTAACAAATAATTTTCAATGCGTCGCTCAGTGACTTCGTGAGTCAATTTGGTCATGGTGCTGTATATTTTACATTTGAGGCATGGTTTAAAGAGTGTGTAAGTGCATCTTACATACTTTCTCACATGTGAATATACATACTTGTAAATATACTTGCTCACTTGTGATTTATTTACCCCTACATATAGGTCAATAATTCAAACAACAGTGTTAATCAATTTTTGAAAGACATATCTTGGGGACCTGCACCTACGGTTACGACTATGTCTAAGTATTATGTGAATGGTTATAAATTTCACACTGAGGAATGCTCCAAGTATAAAAAAAGCAATAACAGTGGGGTGTGTGTCAAAGGTGGTGAAGGCAACCAGGATGGGGAAAATGATTATTATGGTGTGATCAAAGAGATTCTAGAACTGTCATATTCAGGTTGGCCAAATAAGAAGATCATACTTTTCCGATGCAAGTGGTTTGACCCAACACCTAGAAGAGGTACAAATGTACACTCGCAGTACAACATAATTGAGGTTAATAAAAAGAGGGAGTATGATCTCTATGATCCTTTTATAATTGCAGAAAGAGTTAGGCAAGTGTACTATGCTCCATATCCATTGCGGAGGGATAAGGCTGATTGGTTGGTTGTAATCAAAACAAATCCTGTTGGTAGGGTGGAAGTTGAGAATGTGCTAGATGTTTCTTACCAAAATGATACCTCAAGTGTTAGCCAAATGGTGGATGATCAGTTAGAAAATTAGTTGGAGCACCCTCAACGCATATTAGAAGAAGTTGATATGGAGGAAATAACAATCATAGAAAATGAGGATGAAGAATCACCTAATGAAAATAAAATAAGTGAAGAGGAAGGATTTTCAGACGAGGAAGGATACGTCGACAAAAACGACTAGCATGTTAGTTTTTTCAAGCGCTCTCAACTGATATAGATTTATATTCTCAATTCTAACATTTTCTTTAATTTATGCAAATGGCCGGTAGGGGTCGAGGTAGGTCTAGGAAGGATAAAAGGCCTATTGATCATGATGATAGTGCTATACCCACGCTTCCTTCCACTCCACACTTGCATCCCTCTACTGCTGATGGCCGGAAGCAATCTTCTAGGCACAGATCAATTCCACCACATCCATCTACTCATCATACTACCCACCAATCGCCCGCCCATCAGTATTATCACCATTCTCCGCCACAGGGCTATACCCCGCTTCCTCCTTATGATCCTACCAGTACTAACATAGGTGCATCGAGTCACCAGTCACATAGCCATATGGTGCGCCCGTCATCTGCTCCATTTGCTTCATCTCCAGCTAGATCGCATCCATCTAGATTTCAGCCGGCCGGATTACAACAGTGGTCTGGATCGCAGCATGGGTCTAGATCGATGCAGGGGTGTGGATCGCAGCCATCTTCATCAGGGACCCCGTCTCCCTCTCCACGGAGTTCGTCTCCTAGCATTTCTAGACTTCGTCTTCGGGATAGTAGCACTGAGCCAGATGCCCCCCCCTTCTGCGCACACTTCAGATTCATCGGAGGATGATGATCCAGATGATGTGCGTTATGATCATTATCATAGGATCATCATTAGGCCTGAGGGCAATGGGTAAGATTTATTTATTACTTCTTTATTTTTTCTGAATTATAATAGATACTCTTGTTTATTTAATGTAATTTCTATGTTGAAGGTTCATTCCTAATCATCAGGTTACAAAGATAATCACTGATATTCTTGGCGGGTTGTATAATGCACTCTATCCGACTTGGAGTGACTTTCCAGAGGATCTTGTGCAGCAGATGTTCAACCAATTTAAGGTTTTAATACAATTCTTATCTATTTAAGTATTATATTAATAATATTTTCATCTAACGTTACATACTTTATTTGCAGACTAAGTGTGCCTGGGAGGACCGGTATAACCGTGAAATTTGTAAAAATTGGGAGTACAAATATCGTAAGAGACTCTCTGATTCCTTCAGCTCCGCTCGAAAGGTTAAAAAGAAGCCTTCATGGGTTCTACCGGATGTATGGGTGGATCTGCAAAGGTATTGGGCCACCGAGAAATTCGAGAAGTAGAGTGAACTGGAAAAGAAGGCCCGAGCATCTGAGAAGGGTGGCTCCTTGCACTGCCTGGGTTCAAGGAGCATGTGGGATACGAGGAGACAACTGGTAATTCCTTAAAATATTTCAGTCTATTTTTATCGAACTATATTTATATATATTAATTTCGTTAACACGTTTTATTATATTTGTAGGAAAAAAAATATGGGAGGAAGATGAGTCATGATGAGTTCTTCATGGAGACTCACATCCGGAAGAAGAAGGCACCGACACCAACTAGATGGGTCGAGGACCGGGCGGAGACTACACATGTAAGTTTCATAACTACTATAAATATTTATAATATTATATAGTTAGTAATTTTCTATCTTCTAAATAAAGAATCGCTACAAGATTAATTTGGAGGAGTACACTCAGAGCTTGCCACCGAATGAGCAAGGCGAGCGACCGCCCATTTTAGACGAAGAAGCGCAGAGGATATGGTTGGATGTTGTCGATGGTCCTAAAAAGGGAATAGCGTACGGCCTTCCAGATAAATCATTTCGGCGCTATAGGGCTAGATTGCAAAGTATAGGGACTTCCGCCCAAGGCGAGGCGATTGATAGGTCGACTATATCGTCTATGGAACAGAAGATCGCAAAGCTGACAGCAGAGCTTGAAGAGACAAAGGCTAGGGAAAAAAAGAGAGATGAACAATTTGGTACCCTTAAAGTTCAGCTAGAAAGGAGGGACGAACAATTTAATCTCCTTCAAGGTCAGCTGGCTAATCTTCTTGCTAGTGGTGCTTTTCCCATTCCCCGGTCTCGTGATCCTTCCCCATGTGACGACGATGAAGGTTCTAGGAGTGAAGATAGAGATTATGCTAGATAAAAAAACTCATTAAATGGTGTGTATTGCTAAACAAAGTATTGAACTTGTCAATATTTAGTTGAGACTAATTTTGAATGATGATTATATTGTTATTTTATTATTGAATATTTTAGTAGTTGTTGTTGTGGTTGTTATTAGTTGTTGTGGTTGTTATTAGTTGTTGTTACATATTAGTTGTTAGTGTTAGTTAATAGTTTTTGTTAGTTAATTGTTGTTAGTATATTCATTATTGTTGAATAATTATGGTTGAATGACAGCAATGTAATGCTGCCATTATAGGATGGATATTGGTTGTAATTAGTAGGTGGTGTAGCACAAAAATAGGCATTTTCTGCCCAGTTTTTACCCAGATTTCCGACCGAATTCGGTCGGAAATTAATTTGTTTTGCCCAGAAATTTATAATTTTCGACCGAATTCGGTCGGAAATTATGAATTTATATTTATTTTTTAAAATAAATTAACAATCTATTACAATTTAGACTAATTATTTAATAAAATAAAATTATTATTTTTTTAAATTTCTGACCGAATTCGGTCGGAAATTTGAAATTTTTTAAAAAAATATTTAATAGTTTCCGACCGATTTCGGTCGGAAATTTGAAAATTAAAAAAAAAATATTTAATTGTTTCCGACCAATTTCGGTCGAAAATTAAAGTTTGATAGTCAGTCAACGCTTTGAAGTTTTCGACCGAATTCGGTCAAAAATCGATTTTGGTCGGTACACGTTTGCGACCATCGTTTTTTCGACTAATTAAAATCGGTCGGAATTCGGTCGGAAATAGCGGACGGAATTACACTGTTTTTTAGTAGTGACAGCAGAGGTAAAATAGCAGATTCTATATATATATATATATATATATATATATATATATATATATATATATATATATATATATATATATATATATATATATATATATATATATATATATATATATATATATATATATATATATATATATATATATATATATATATATATATATATATATATATATATATATATATATATACATATATATACAGAAATTTTCCAAGGTTTACATGGTCCGGTGACCCCCTACCATACACGTAGGTCCGCCTCTGAGTATAACATAGTGAACCCAACAGTTCTGTTGTCCATGTGAAGCATTCCAGTGCCATACCTATAATATAGAGCAGAAAATCACAAAAATAATAGTTGTTAGGTATGACAAGAAAATATGTATTGGTTGATCAAAAGAGAAGATTAAAACTTTTATATTGAGATCCTCATAATTTTGAGAGCGGGGTATAGCCATATAATAATTGAATAAGAGCTCAAATCATAAAATATGGACTACATTACACTCAAGGGTGTGGCCTAATGATCAATAAAGTTGACGGAAAACCATGAGGTCTCAAGTTCAAATTCTAGCAAAGACAAAAACCACTAGGCGATTTTGCCTCATCTGCCCAATCCTTGGTAGCACAGCTTCTCGGTATCTATATTAGTAAGAGGTAGCCCTTTGAGATAGTTGGCCAGACACCGCCGTTATCAACAACAAAAATATGGACCATGATTAAAACATTTAATTTTTGGGAGTGGTAGAATTTGATAAATGCTTGATCACGTGAAAGAGCAAATTAAATATTTACAAATCAAGTAACCAAGCTACACACATGTACATCACGAGATCTCAAGTTTAAATTTCAATGACGGCAAAACACAATAGGTGATTTATACCATCTGTCTAAGCCTTAGTGCCCAAAGTTACCCATATCTGTGTGGGTGGGAGGCTGACAGAAGTAGAATTTTCACTAAAAGAATTAAAAAAAAAAAATATGAAAGAAGCCAAGAGAATTCTACATCTAATATATATACCTTATATATGTAATTTTCGGGCGAAGGATTCAGATGCACCCCTTCTGCCTTCTGCCTCTCTAGCTGATATAAAAAGATACACACATATACAATTCAATTATGTTTGCATTAAACATTTTATCATGTCCCTGAAACGACAATTATGTTTGGATTAGAAATCGATTTCACTTTTGTTTCGGTTTATATATCACTTAATTAATATAATACTTCTAATCCTTTTTCCAATGAAAATTATGATGGAAGAAAAACTGAAATCGCGTTCAAGCCCCAAAAGACCAAAGCTAAAACGACACATTTTTGAGTTGATGATTTAGTTTGGTTTTCAATTAAAAGATTGACAATATTTGGTTTGGTTAGCTGTTTAAGAAAAAAAATCTATATATATCTTAATTTATAAACTTTTATGACTATAATTATATAAAATTTTATAGAGAGAATTTATATATTTTTCGCCAAAAAAGTTTTATAGATACATTCATGGTGCTGGCTTGAATTTTATGCTCGTCTATGTCAAAGTTATTTAGGGGCAAGGTAAGTTTGAAAACATATAGTGATGTAAGGTTATCTTTTTTATTTATGAAAGTGAATTATTGTAAATTTATACGTATAAATATTTCAACAGATAATAGGTCAATCAATTTGTTTGAATCTTGCTAAACATATACTTGCATTTGGGAAATTGTGCCTCTAACTCTAGTAGATTGAAAGACATAAGCTTCTATTTCATACTAAAAAAAATCAAAAAACCCGAAATAAAAAGAATGACTCTATTTCGTTAGGTTTGATTTGGGTATTTAATAAATCGTCATAATTGGTTTCATCTTGATTATGACAAAAAATAATCCAAATCGAACTATGAATACTCCGAGCAAACATCGTGACCATCCCAGCCCCGTAATTCAACTTGTCTTGTGCCACATAACAATATTTTTTATGTTTTCTATTGGTCCCACATCACCCGCCCCACTTAATTTTTTTTTTATTTTTCATGTTGTTATTTAGATAAAACAGATAAGTTTAACATTCATTATTCTTTAAAAAGGGGAGTTTAATATTACTCAAGTGGTTAGAATTTTATATTCACGCGTGGTAACCAAAAGCTAACTAAAATTACTGAAATTGGTTAACAAGAACGAAAGTGTCTAAATCAGGTGAATAACTCACATTTCAGTATTTCACAGTCTTTTTAGCCATACTTGTAGCAGATGTTGCCCTTCAAGTTCTACAAAGTATTTCATGTACAATATAATGCTAGGTGCGTTAGTATAAAGGAATGGTTAGAACTAGACTTGTTTTTTTTCATGAACCATATTTTCTATTAATCATTCGCAAGCAACCTGTGACTCAAATACTTGTCAGGCAGGGTGGAGTTAGGGTACCGGGAGCGGGTTCGACTGAACCCAGTAACTTTGATTCAAAACCTGTATTTGTCTTTAAAAATCTATCGAATATGTACAAATTATTAATTTAGAATACAGTAACTTAAAAGGATTAGAATCCCTCTAGCTCCGCCTCTTTTGTCAGGGTATGGCAAACTGAGAGGAAAAAAGCTGTATTGTATTTGTGTTATAAGCACTTATAGAAAGCAAACTGCTAGGAGTTAAAGCAGTGAGTTAGCCTCGAAAGTGCAAGGATGATTGATTTTAGAGAAGGGTTTCTTAACGGCAACAACAACATACCCAGTATTATCCCAGATGTGAGGTCTCTTAGAAAGGCTAAATTCTATGCCATTTCCCTCTTCTCCCCTTCTCATTCAAAAAATATAACGATTACACTGCACGCTGAACACAACATAGATATAGGAGGCATGATTCATAACTATCATTGAAAAGGTACCAAGTTCGGTAAGCAGATATGTTGACAAAGAGCAACAGGCTAGCTAACTTCTCAAATCAGGTCTTTTTATATTGCTACAGACACCTTTGCAATAGTCAAGATCAAGGGTACTCAATTAGCTTTCAAATTAACCCTGGATCAATGCTGTATCCACAGCTTTCTGTTCATCCTCTTCTCCTACAAAACACCAAACACAAACAAAAGATACCAAAATATATATTCATCAAAAACCAAAAACAATGATCCGATCTTTAATCATACAATGAACAAAAAGATTCCATATGATCTATATATCATGGGTAGTCCAACATCAACAAACACTCAATTCATTTTAAGCAGCACAAAGTCAATGAGAACCACTTACGACAATATGTGAAGTAAGCGATGCAACATAAACCAATCCCGTTGACTACCACACATATAACAGCAGCCCATATAAAGAGCTTGTTGTACTTTTCGAATTTTCTTAAAAATTCCTTTGACTCCATTATTACACCGGGCTCTCACCGACTCAGCCTTCACTACAGGATGTAGGGGAGCAATGCTATCAACACGTCCATTTTGATTTTGCTGATCTATCCTTTCACTCTCCGAGTTGTAAATTTCTTCTGCTCGATTGGCTAGTTGTACTCTCCTTTGGTCCAGTTTCTTGACATTAGGGATATATCATCCTTTTTAATTTCATCTTTGTCGCCCAAATAGCAAGACACAATCCTCCAATGAAGCAAGCTACTACACGAAACAACTCGACAAGGAAGTTTCTTCAAATTCTGGAAGACTATTCCTCCTCCAGTGAAGTTATGATCCCATTTGCTCTTTGCTCTAGAGCTGTTATCTTTCAATCAAGCTTATCATTTTGTGTTGGGATCGGGAACCGGGTAGTACGGAATATAGCCAAACAACGGTATAATGACAATAACAAAGACAATGGAAGTTGATAACAACAACAATTAAAGTAGATAAAGAAGACACAAATTTAACGTGGTTCGGTCAAAGTGACCTACGTCCACAAGCGGAGAGGAACAATTTACTATAACAATAAGAGTACAAAAGAGAGTACAAAATTAGAGTAAACACTCTAATTAATCCCAAACACCCTAAGAGAATAACCTCACAAGATCACTCCAAAGAAATGGTTAACACAAGTGCTTTCCAACACTAACTCTTATACAAAACACTCTTAATAAAGGAAGAAAGGAAGAAACAAGAATTGAAGACAAGTCTTGTTGGTGTGTCTAAAATGAACTAATGGCCTTCCCTTTTATAGGCAAAAAAGTCTTGACCTCTTAGGTGTAAAAGAAGATATACAACTTGTGCAAATGATGTCCAACACACAATGCAATATTTTTGGGTCCCAAAGAATATTGCCAACAAAGTCTACACTTTGCAAAAATACTTATGCGAGATGGACTCCATTTGAAAAAATAATGGCCATATTACAAATCTCCACCTTGGCCTAATTTTGGATGATATAGTAAATTTGCTCTACCTTCTCCGCAAAAGCCTCAATGGGCATATGTCAAAATTTAATGCCATCAAAATCAGATAAATTGTCTGATACCGAAACTGTAGTAGGGCCTATAACAGTGGATCCCAATAAAGTATACAACGAACCAGATCTGTGTGCTTTCATGATCAAACGAGCACCTTGAAAAATTTTCAGAACTCCACTTTCACTAGTGAATTTGCACCCAAGGGATTCTAAAGTGCCTAGAGAGATGAGATTTTTCTTCAACTCAGGAACATATCTAACATCGGTGAGAGTTCTCACCACATCATCGTGCATTCTTACCCGAATTGTACCTTTGCCAATAACGTTACAAGTAACATTGTTACCCAATTGGACAACTCCACCTGCAACTGAATCATATGTAGAAAATAAGTCCCTGCTAGGACATATATGATATGAACAACCGGAATCTAAAATTCACTCATTGTCTAATCTGAAACTAGTTTCAGTTGCTAACTAGTTTCAGTTGCTAAAAATATAGTTCCCTCAATCTCATCAGTTGCTACACTAGCTTCGGCGGTATCAGTATTTTTGTGCTCATTTTTTCTTTCTTTGTGCTTTTCTTTATTTTTCAGTTTATAGCATTCAGAGATATTGTGACCTTTCTTATGACAATAGCGACACTCTAAATCATTGTATCTGGAATTAGAGTCGAATTTGCCCCTAACAAACAAGCCAACTTCCGCTTGAGTTCCACTAGCTTCCCTAGTAATATCACTATCTATCTGTTCTTTTGATTTTAAGATAGATTTAATATCCTTATAAGAGATATTATCCTTTGCATAAAGCATAGTATCTCTTATATGCTTAAAAGATGGGGGTAGAGAACAAAGCAGTAACACAGCTTGATCCTCATCTTTAATTTCAGCATCTATATTACTCAAATCCATAAGAATGGAATCAAAGGTGTCAAGATGAGAGAGAATAGAGGTACATTCACTTATACGAATTGTATAAAGCTTCTGCTTCAGGTAAAGTCTATTTTCCACTGTTCTGTTCATATATAAGGTTTTTAATTTTTTCCACATACCTTTAGTTGTGGTTTCTACAGAAACTTCATGTAAAACCTCATTTGAGAGGTTTAAAATAATACCTGCTTTTGCCTTTTTGTCTGTGATGGCAAACTCCTCATCCGTCATTTTATCCGGCTTCTTCTCCTTTCCTTGTAATGCCAAGTCTAAGCCATCCTAAATTAGGATAGCTTGCATCTTTAATTACCACATTCCGAAATTTGCTCTTCGGTCAAATTTCTCAACACAGGTCTTTGTTAGAGTCATTTTGGCTATTGAAACTAACCCGGTTAGATCCACCTCTGATACCAATTTGTTAGGATCGGGAACCCGGGTAGTGCGGAATATAGCCGAACAACGGTATAATGACAATAACAAAGATAATGGAAGTTGATAACAACGACAATTAAAGTAGATAAAGAAGACACAAATTTAACGTGGTTCGGTCAAAGTAACCTACGTCCACAAGCAGAGAGGAGCAATTTACTATAACAATAAGAGTACAAAAGAGAGTACAAAATTAGAGTAAACACTCTAATTAATCCCAAATACCCTAAGAGAATAACCTCACAAGATCACTCCAAAGAAAGGGTTAACACAAGTGCTTCCCAACACTGACTCTCATACAAAATACTCTTAATAAAGGAAGAAAGGAAGAAACAGGAATTGAAGACAAGTCTTGTTGGTGTGTCTAAAATGAACTAATGGCCTTCCCTTTTATAGGCAAAAAAGTCTTGACCTCTTAGGTGTAAAAGAAGATATACAACTTGTGCAAATGATGTCCAACACATAATGCAATATTTTTGGGTCCCAAAGAATATTGTCAACAAAGTCTACACTTTGCAAAGATACTTATGCTTATGTGAGATGGACTCCATTTGACAAAATAATGGTCATATTACACTTTGCTTTTCTAAACCTTCTATAGATTTATCATTAGCAGCCAAAGCATTTATAGAAACTGACTTTCGAGTTGAAGAAGCACCAGCTGAAAAATGAAAAGAATTCCAAATCCCTTCCAATTCTTGAGATGGAGGAGGGTTAAGTTGTGGCGGCATAAGCAGTTCAATCCCCTCATAATTGTAATCTTGAGCCAGAGATAAAAAGGAAAAAAAAACTCAGTTTCTGTTATATATTTAAGTATTATCCACAAATCAACATTGATATATGCAAGTTGAATGTAGACTCCAAAATGAATGGGTGCATCTTAAAGACTGATCAGCTTAAATACTAGAACCAAACAATACTATTTTGAAAAATAAAATCCCAACTTAATGAAAGATAAAAAATAAGTGAAAGAGTAGTGCAAAAAAAAAAAAATAAATAGAAGGTTAACCTTCAGGTTCAAGGAAATCCGCCATTTTTGTTGTTTGGTCAAAAAATGGGCTTAAGAGGATTGCAAATGGAAGCTCTCCAACAACTGACTCTGTAATTTCAAAGAGTAGTGCAAAAAAAATAATGAATAGAAAGTTAACCTTCACCAAATGATAAAATAAGGTGAGTGTGCATTTTAGGGGAAATGCTAACTTACACTATATGTACGAATTATACGTTTAAGTAACAGTTCGCCTGAAGCTTGGAAAAAAAGCTACGCCAATTGCCAAAATGTTCTATTATTGTCTTATTTGGGAGGTTTTTTCTCTTTGTTTTTCCATTATTTTCATCTTTTTTTTTGTAGTCTATTTAATTAGTATTGTACTATTTCATTGATATTGTACAAAATCTTATCAGACTTTTTTCTAAAGATTAATCAGCTTAGACACCAGAACCTAACAGTATTATTTTGAAAAACAAATCCCCGACTTAATGAAATATCCAAAACAAGTGAAAGAGTAGTGCAAAAAAGTAATAAATAGAAGGTTAACCTTCAGGATCAATAGGGTAATGATATGCTCAATTTTTTTGGTTCTCATGATGTGGTGAGTCTCTATAGGTGTTTTGTATCAATACTCTTGGGTTTGGCGACTCGCGTAGCTTGGTTGAGTTAGAAAGATTCAATTCTGACGGCTTGATTGTGTAAAAATGGATTTCAAAGTGCTCTCGAGGATTTCTACCACGGTTAGAGGTGTATATTTCCTACCGACGTGAGGAACATGTTGCGTATTGTGATTTTCTCCTGGATGAGATCAAATAGAAGGTTCATGAATAATTGAGTATGTAGTTTGCTTGTGACTCGGAGGTTATTATGAGATTCTCGTACCTTTCATATGATGACATGATAGATGCGGCGTGTTGTGTAGGATTGAGTTTTACATGTGCAAGGTCACCGTTCATAGTTGGAGGGGAGGTCATGAATTTTGGATAACATGGGTTGTTTCAGATATATAGATAAATGTTATAAATGCTTGGTAATTCCTGAGAAGGGTGCGCATTTCAGAAGGCGCACTGAGTGTTGATTTGTGAATGCTTCATTGTTATTGCTGTACTCGCCTGGTTGACCGACGACCGATATTCAGATGCTTCTATGTGGCACGAAAGAATTATGGAAGTATTTCTCGTGGGATGGTCGTGTATGGGAGATGTGTTATACATTCAGGCAGTGGAGTTAGGAGCAGATGTGGTGATTCGTGTGTTCTAGGAATTTGGAGACTAGGAGTTCTCAGAAGCAGAGTGTTTCGTGGCTGTGGACTGTGAAGTTTTGGCCAAGGCTATCCAGATGATGGTATGTGTTATGGTTAGGTCATTGCAAAATTTTAGAGGGTTAATTATCTATTTGTGGATGCCCGGAGTTGACTTAGGGGCCCATTGGTAGGCCTAATGAGGATGTGTATCCCACACCAGGTCAGAATTGTTGACTCAACACGACTAGTGTTGAGGGGTGAGTCAGTCGATTAGAGTTGAGCTTGTTCGTGATTTGATATGTTCTATGAGTTACTCTTCTATGCTACGAGGGGTTGTGATTTGTTGGTTATATGCACACATAGTGCGGTCCTATTTGGGCCTTATAACGGAATTTGAACGAGATGGATATTAGGGTGTTGAATGATTGACTGCACATTTGGTTATGTTCTCTCCGGACTGTGGTATATTGTGCTATTTACTTCTCTGTGGTTATGATCATACACTTCGGGTATTTGATGTCGAATTGCGTGTAGTTATTGATTTTGAGCATGGTGGCTTGAGGTATTTCATATGGACTCGTGTCTGGATGAGGTCACACATTGCAACAGAGTTATGTTAAGATATGATCCTTGTGTTAGATTCGTGTGTCTTGGTTCTACTATGTAAGATGGCTTTGTAGCATTGCGGTTGTGGTGGTACTTGTTGAACTTGCGGGATGGTTCTCTCGCTCGAGTCATTTTCCATGATTGAGTACATTTGGGTTGTTGCTTATTGGTGCACGAATTATGTGGCTTGTATTGATGTGACATGTCACTAGAGTGGTTGTGTTATGATATGAGGTCATGGAACCTAGTATGGGTGCTATCGGATTGGTTTACAGTATATTTGGAAGGATAATGTCATTGATCGACTTAGAATTGGATATAGTTCCTGTTAAAGGAGAGAGGGCCCCATGACTTGTTGATCTGATAAGGGGTTATGAGTTTCTGTGTGTTTCTTCCATCATTGGTAGTGTACGAAGGTTTTAGAATGAGGTTTTGTTTGATACGAGGATTATTACCAGTACCGGGTTTGATTCGAGCAGTTGTTGTGGTCGGAATTTTTGTTATGAGTATTTGAGTTATGTGGTATATCATGTGATTTCATCTTGGGTTATGGTTGCGGCTTAATACAACTTGTTCATACTTATACAGTTTGTAGGTGCGAGATTCAGATCTTATAAGAAATTCCGGATGTTAGAAATTGGATTATGTGGTTTACGAGCTAAGGTTGAAGTAATGATATTCAGTTATGTTGTGTTGTCAGGCCTATATGGGATAGGGTGACGTGGGATCACCCATAGGTATGTGCATGGTAAGGTTACACGGCAGTTTGATGGCTTTGGAACAACTCTCAGTACGTTCGAGGACGAACGTATGTTTAAGTGGGGGAAAATCTGGTCGATGAGGAATACCAGCCATTGAGTACCTACTTTCTAGATGAAGAAGTAAATGCCGTAGAGGTGGTCTCGGAGGACGCTCATGTTTGGAAGATGTTCTTTGATGGAGCCGTGAATGCCAAAGGTGTAGGAATTGGGGCAATTTTGATCTCGCCTTCCGGATTGGAGTTTTGATAGTTCCGTTAGGTTCGGATGGTGATTTTGGACCCGGGCGTATGCCTGAATTTGCATTTGGATATTTCTAGAAGGATTCAACACTAATTGGCGAAAGTTGGAAATTTGAAGGTTTGAAAAGTTCATAAGTTTGACCGAGAGTTGATTTTGTTGATATCGGGTTCGAATTGTGATTCTGAGAAATTGAATAGCTTCGTTATGTCATTTGGGTCACGTGTGCAAAATTTGGGTTCATTCCGAGTTGAATTGGTATGTTTCGGCGCGAGTTTTGGAAGTTGAAAGTTGAAAGTTCATTTAAGTTTGATTTGAGATATGATTCATCGTTTCGATGTTGTTATGTGTGATTTAAGGCCTCGAGTAGGTCCGTGTTGTGTTACGGGATTAGTTGGTATATTCAGGTGGGGTCCCGAGTGACGTGGAAGAGTTTCGGACGAAGTTTGGATCGTTCGAATCAGTTTTTGGCTAAGGCAGTTGGTGGCAGGATCTGGTGTGATCGCACCTGCAGCTGGTTTGCGCAGGTGAGATGGCCGCAGAAGCGACAAAGGAGTCAAAGGAGAGCAAGAGCTGCTGGGAGCAGGAGTCCGCAAAAGCAGAGGTTTCTTCGTATCTGCAAAGGCGCTGATGCGGTGTGTCTGGGCGCAGAAGCGCAATTTGGCCTCGCACCTGCGTGTGCGCAGAAGCAAATTTTTTACCGCAGGTACAAAGGCGTGCCTCTAGTTCTTCTCTGCAGAAGCATGATGTTGGTCACAAAAGCAACGCCACAGAAGTGGCTAATGTGTCGCAAGTGAGAAAATGCTGGGCAGAATGCTATAAATCGAGGTTTTTGGTTCTTTTATCATATTTTGAGATGTGGGACTCGGATTGAGGCAAATTTTGAAGCAGTTTTCATCACAAGGATTGGGGTAAGTGTTCTACACTTGGTTTTGATTTTATTTCATAAATCCATCTTCATTTTTGGCAATTGGTTTGATGAATTTTAAAGAGAAATTTGGGGGGGGGGGGTGTCTAAAACTTCATAAAGCGAATTTTTGAGTTTTGAATATCGATTCGGAGTCGGATTTGAGTGAAACTAGTATAGTTTGACTCATAAATGGGATTTGGAGCACCGCTTGTCTTGCTCGGTATTGGATTTGGCTTGTCCGAGGTAAGTAACACTTTCTAAACTTAGAGCTGAGGGTATGAACCCTAATTTTACGTGTTATGTCTTTGGTGTTGAGGTGACGCACATGCTAGGTGAGGGCGTGTGGGCGTGCACCTTGTGAAATTTGACTCAGTAATTTTCGTGGTACTGTGTAGTTACTTGATCTTATCTGTGACCATGAAATCTCTACGTACTAGAGCTATTGAGCGGTGATCCAAGTTAGAAACTATGTCTAGGCTAATTTACGCTATATGTACGAATTAGACGTTTAAGTAATAGCTCGTTTGAAGCTTGGAAAAAAAGCTACGCCAATTGCCAAAATGCTCTATTCTTGTCTTATTTGGCAGGTTTTTTTCTCTTTGTTTTCCATTATTTTCATCCCCTTTTTGTAGTCTATTTAATTAGTACTGTACTATTTCATTGATATTGTACAAAACCTTATTAGACTTTTTTTTAGGACTGATCAGCTTAAACACCAGAACTAAACAATACTATTTTGAAAAATAAAACCCCAACTTAATGAAAGGTCCAAAACAAGTGAAATAGTAGTGCAAAAAAGCAATGAATAGAAGGTTAACCTTCAGGTTCAAGAAAATACGTCATTTTTTGCTGTTTGGTCAAGAAATGGTCTTAAGAGGATTGCAAATGGACGCTCTCCAACAACTCAGTCTGTAATTTCAAAGAGTAGTACAAAAAAGCAATGAATAGAAGGTTAACCTTCACCAAATGCTAAAATAAGCTGAGTGTGCGTTTTAGGGTAAATGCTAACTTACGCTATATGTACGAATTAGACGTTTAAGTAACAGCTCGTCTGAAGCTTGGAAAAAAAGCTACGCCAATTGCCAAAATGCTCTATTCTTATCTTATTTGGTAGGTTTTTTCTTTTTCTTTTTCCATTATTTACATCCCTTTTTATTGTAGTCTATATAATTAGCATAGTACTATTTCATTGACATTGTACAATACCTTATCAGACTTTTTTTAAAGACTGATCAGCTTAAATACCAGAAGCAAACAATACTATTTTGAAAAACAAAACCCAACTTAATGAAAGATCCAAAACAAATGAAAGAGTAGTGCAAAAAAGTAATGAATAGAAGGTTAACCTTCAGGTTCAAGAAAATCCGCCATTTTTTGCTGTTTGGTCAAGAAATGGTCTTAAGAGGATTGCAAATAGAAGCTCTCCAACAAGTCACTCTGTAATTTCAAAGAGTAGTGCAAAAAAATAATGAATAGAAGGTTAACCTTCATCAAATGCTAAAATAAGCTGAGTGTGCGTTTTAGGGTAAATGCTAACTTACGCTATATGTACGAATTAGACGTTTAAGTAACAACTCGTCTGAAGCTTGAAAAAAAAGCTACGCCAATTGCCAAAATGCTCTATTCTTGTCTTATTTGGGAGTTTTTTTCTCGTTGTTTTTCTATTATTTTCATCTTTTTTTTGTAATCTATTTAATTAGTACTGTACTATTTCAGTGACATTGTACAAAACCTTATCAGACTTTTTTTAAAGATTGATCAGCTTAAACACCAGAACCAAATAATACTATTTTGAAAAACAAAACTACAACTTAATGAAAGATCCAAAAATAAGTGAAATACTAGTGCAAAAAAGCAATGAATAGAAGGTTAACCTTTAGGTTCAAGAAAATCCGCCATTTTTTTTTTTATGTTTGGTCAAGAAATGGGCTTAAGAGGATTGCAAATGGAAGCTCTCCAATAACTGACACAGTAATTTTAAAGAGTACTGCAAACAAGCAATTTCTCTTTATTTTACCATTATTTTTATCCTTTTTTGTAGTCTATTTATTTGGTACTGTACTATTTCATTGACATTGTACAAAACCTTATCAGAACTTTTTTTTTAAAGATTGATCAGCTTAGACACCAGAACCTAAAAATAATATTTTGAAAAACAAATCCACAACTTAATGAAATATCTAAAACAAGTGAAAGAGTAGTGCAAAAAAGCAATGAATAGAAGGTTAACCTTCAAGTTCAAGAAAATCCGTCATTTTTGTTGTTTGGTCAAGAAATGGCTTAAGATGATTGCAAATGGAAGCACTCCAACAACTGACTCTGTAATTTCAAAGAGTAGTACAAAAAAGCAATGAATAGAATGTTAACCTTCACCAAATGCTAAAATAAGTTGAGTGCATTTTAGGAGAAATACTAACATACGCTATATGTACGAATTAGACGTTTAAGTAACAGCTCGTCTGAAGCTTGGAAAACAAGCTATGACAATTTCCACATTGCTCTATTCTTGTCTTATTTGGAAGATTTTTCTCTTTGTTTTTCCATTATTTTCATCCTTTTTTTGCAGTCTATTTAATTAGTATTGTACTATTTAATTGACATTGAACAAAACCTTATCAAAACTTATTTTTAAAGACTTATTAGCTTAAACACCAAAACCAAACAATACTATTTTGAAAAACAAAACCTCAACATAATGAAAGATCCAAAAGAAGTGAAATAGTAGTGCAAAAAAGTAATAAATAGAAGGTTAACCTTCAAGCTCAAGGAAATCCGCCATTTTTGTTGTTTGGTCAAAAATGGGCTTAAGAGGATTGCAAATGGAAGCTCTCCAACAACTGACTCTGTAATTTCAAAGAATTGTGCAAACAAGCAATGAATAGAAGGTTAACCTTCACCAAATGCTAAAAAAAGCTGAGTGTGCATTTTAGGGGAAATGCTAACTTACGCTATATGTACGAATTAGACGTTTAAGTAACAGCTCGTCTGAAGTTTGAAAAAAAAGCTACGTCAATTGCCAAAATGCTCTATTCTTGTCTTATTTGGCAGGTTTTTTCTCTTTGTTTTTCCATTATTTTAATCCCTTTTTTTTTTGTAGTCTATAGTGTTAGGGATATAATATATATGCCCTATATCCAATCTCATATGTGATGATTTTAACATATTCTTGTCTTACCATGGTTTATTGTGTCTAAAATTTATTTAAAAAATATTTTAAGATTATATTTGAAGAGTTCAAACCATAATACATGTGTCTTGTACAATAATCAAATTGTTTGAATACATATGGATTGATATTACTTTATTGTGAATAAAATATGTATTCATATAAGTTAAACTATTGAGATAGTTCATAAGTTAAATTTGAAATTTTGTATTGGATACGATGGTAATCTATAATAGGTTATTGGATACTACTATTATTTTAATTGTTATTAGTTCAAAAGATATTAATTAATAATAATATTCTGGCATGAATTATTTTTATGTGATATATGTGATATATAGGATAAATGTAACGACCTGACTTGTCGTTTTAAGAATTAGCGCCCCGTTCAGCGACTTAAGGTCCCGAGCAACTTCGTAATATGTATTATGACCCGCGGGTGTCGTCGAGTTGGATTTTCGGAAGAGTTAGAAGAGAAATTTCTCATTTTGAAGCTTAAATGGAAAGAGTTGACTTTTGAAAAAACGATCCCGGAATAGAATTTTGATGATGTCAATAGCTTCGTATGGTAATTTTGGACTTCGGCATATGTCCAGATTCAGATTTGGAAGTCTATAAGATAATTCGACGCATTTTAGCGAAAGTTAAAAAATAGAAGATTTTTGAAAAATCCTACCAAAGGGTGAATTTTTGATAACGAGGTCGGATTTCGAATCTGGAAATGGGAATAGCTCCATTAAGTCAATTATGACTTATGTGCAAAATTTGAAGTCATTCCGGATTGATTGTGTACTTTTCGGTGCAAAATATAGTAGTTGGAAGATTTAAAAACTTATAATTCGATTCGCTGTGCGATTCATAAATTCGGCATTGTTTGACGTGGTTCGAAACCTCGACTAAGTTCGTATTGTATTTTGGGATATTTTGGTATAATTGGTTGAGGTCCCGGGGGTCTCGGGCGAGTTTCAGATGGTTAAATGGACAAATATTGGACTTGAAGGAACTGTTGAAAATCTGCCACTAGTGTCATCGCATCTGCGATGAAATTGATCGCAGATGCGCCATCGCATATGCGAGATTCAGGTCGCATAAGCGAAAGGAGCAGGCCTGGGCAATGGTCGCAGGTGCAAAAATTATCCTGCACCCGCGAGACCGCAGAAGCGGAACTCCTCTGCAGGTGCGAGAGGACAGTGGTCACTGGGCATCACAGAAGCGAGCAATTGCTCGCAAACACGATCTCGCGCGACTAAAATGTCCGTAGGTGCGAAACTGGGCAGAAACATAAGGATTGAACTTGGTCATTTTTGGCATTTCGTTTTGGAATTTCTGGCGCTCGGGTTTGGGCGATTCTGGAGGGATTCTTCACAAGCTTGGTTGGGGTAAGTGTTCTATATCCTAAAATGATAATATTTCATGAATCTATGGTTATATTCATCATTTAACTCGGATTTAAATGGATGAAATCAAGATTTTTGTAAAATCTTCCAAAAATGAAAATTTATAATTTGGAGGTTGAGTTGTTATTGAAATTCGATAAAATTGGTATGGTTGAACTCGTATCGGAATGGATGTTCGAATTTCATGAAAATTATGTTGGGTTTTGAGGGACGGGCCCCGCGTTGACTTTTGTCGACTTTTTGGAATAAATTTTTAAGTCGACGTATTATTATCCAAAATTATTTTCGATGAATTTTTAATGAAGTTATACATTTAATTTGGATAGATTTGAGCGGTTCGAAGGTCAATTCAAGCAAGAAGACGATTTTGAAATATCGGGGTGGGGTAATTACCCCTTAGGCATCTAGTCTTATGTGCCATTTGTGAAATATGAAAAGCCGTGTACACGAGGTGTCGAGTACGTACTCAGGCTTATATATGCAAAATTCATTGAGATAAAGTCTTAGGCATATTGTGTAGTAAATTGGATAATTGTTGGCATATATTTAATTATATATTTGTCGTGCCTAAATCCTTGTTGTTGAATCTATTGTTATATGACAATTTGATATGATTGTTACTTGATTATTTATGTAACTCCGTGAATTTGTTGGTTTGATAATTATTGGAATTTAATTTTATTATGGATTTTTCCTCTGCAAATAATTAATTAAATGAGCTTAAGAAGATGTGTTCATATAATTATTGAGAATTTGGATTAATGAAGGCTTTGCTTTATGCTGAGTAATTTCTATCTCTGTTGATTATTTTTAGGGTGTTATACACATTGTGTGGAGCCTTCGGCTATTTGTTGTGAAAGTGATTGATTTGGTTGTATCTTTGTAATTTTGGTTGTGGCCATTGGGCAAATTGTGATATGAATTAATTTTGTTATGTTGCCGTAATAATTTTCCGTATAAATTATTGTGTTGTGTGAGTTATTATTTTGAGGAGATAAGGGTGGCATTTCATTGTTGATATTATGTGGGTATAAGGATGGCATTTCATTGTTGATGTGTTTGCTGGAATATTGTTTGGGCAGAGCGATAAGGGCGGTTGTAGGAGCGATAAGGGTGGCTATAGGAGCGATAAGGGTGGCTATTGATATTGTTAGGGCGGAGGGATAAGGGTGGCTATATGAGATATAAAGGTGGCTATATGAGAGATAAGGGTGGATATTTTCAGGGACGATATGTGATGATGTAGAGTCGTGGTGTTGGTAATTTTTATGTGATGTTGTGATTTTCTTGTGTTTATTTTTATACCTTGTGTAATTTGTCTTGTTGTTGGTAAATTGATAAAAATCTGATTTATGTTGAAATTGAGAGCCTGAGTGAGTAAATAATGAGGATATTGGCACGTGAATTGTCCGTGCAGTTGTGATATAAAATGTGGGCACGAGGTGCTGTGATTAATTGATAATGATATTTGGCACGTGAATTATCCGTGTAGTTGTGATATAAAATGAGGGCACAAGGTGTCAGAAAAATATGATGATTTAATTATGGGCATGAGGTGTCATGGAAATATGAAAAATAGGTTGAGACCCGTGTTTACGAAAAATATGAAAATGGGCTGAGACCCGTATTTTTATGATTATGAAATGAGGTATCACATGGTGATTTTTTAATTGAAAGAATTATATTAAAAATATTTATTTGGAAGGATTTTTATTTAGAAAGTATTTGTAACGACCCGACCGGTCATTTTGAGCTCTAGCGCGACGTTCAGTAGTTTGAGAACATGAGCAACTTCACTTCAGGTATTATGACTGGGTACGCGTGGTCGGAATTGAAATTTCGGAAGTTCAAAGTTGATTTGAAAAGAAAATTTTCATTTCAGAAGCTTTAAGTTGGAAGAATTGACCAAGGTTGAATTTTTGAGTAAACGATCTCGGAATCGGTACTTGAAAGTTCCAACAGGTTCGTATGCTGAATTCGGACTTGGGCGTATGTCCGGATCGGGTTTTGGATGACTCGGGAGCATTTCGGCGCCTATTGTGGAAGTTGGCATTTTGGAAGAATTCCATAAATTTGGGTTGAAGTGCATTTCAATGTTATCAATGTCCGTTTGGGATTCTGAGTCTGGGAATAGCTTTGTATGGTGATTCCAGTATTGGGAGCGCGTCCGTAAGTGGATTTGGAGGTCCGTAGGTCATTTTGGGATCATTTGTCAAAAGTTGAAAATTTGGATAATTTTGAGAAGTTTGACCGGGAGTGGACTTTTTGATATCGGGGTCGGATTCCGATTCCGGAAGTTGGAGTGGGTACGTAATATCAAATGTGACTTGTGTGCAAAATTTGAGGTCAATCAGACGTGATTTGATAGGTTTCGGCATCGAATATAGAAGTTTGAAGTTCTAAAGTTCATTAAGCTTGAATTGGGGTGCGATTCATGATTTCGATGTTGTGCGATGTGATTTGAGGCCTCGAACAGGTCTGTGTTATGTTATTGGACTGGTTGGTGTGATTGGACGAGGTCTCGGGGAATGGTTATGGACCCGAATCCGTTAGTATGGAACATTTTCTTTTCCAAGTGAAATCCCTGGGTGGATTCTGGGTGGTTAACGGATCGAATTTGGAATTTGAGAAAGAACTGAAGTAGCAGGGCATCTGGTGTAACCGCACCTGCGTGAAGAGGGCCGCATGTGCGAGCCCGTATGTGCGGGAGATGGCTCGCGAAAGTGGAAGGAGCAAAGTCTGCCGAGAACCGCAGAAGCGGAAGGAGTTGCGCACCTGCGATGGCGCAGGTGCGCTGTCAGTAGCCGCAGAAGCGGCAAGGGCCGCAGGTGCGGATGGAGTTCCGTAGAAGCGGACGCGCAGAAGCGGCCTAAGAGCCGCATCTACGAGAATGTCGCTGGGTAGTGGGGTTTCTTTAAAACGGGACTTGGCTCATTTTTCTCCCATTTTCATTTGGTTTGGGCGATTTTAAGAGCTTCAAGCGGAGATTTTCAGCAAGCAACTCAAGGTAAGTGATCCCTAATTATTATAAGTTAAATACATGGTTTGTATAAGGATTTAAAACATGAAAATTTGTAGAAATTTGGAATTTTAAGAGGAAAACCTAGAATTTGGTATTTGTGGATTTTGACCACGAGTTTGGGCATGGAATTGGAAATGAACTATATATTTGAGTTCGTGAGATTATGGGTAAAGTTATCTTTGAAAATTTTTGGAATCCAATCACGTGGGCCCGAGGGTTGCTTTATCGATTTTTCGAGCGGAGTTAGAAATTATTATAAATTGATTAATTAAGAGTATTAGAGCATATTTTCATTGGGTTGAAACTTGTTTGACTAGTTTCGGAGCGTCGAGCGTCGGTTTGAGGTGTTAGAAAGGCTTTGGAGCCGGTTATGGAATTTCGGAGCGAGGTAAGTCTCCTTTCTAACCTTATAAGAGGGAATTAACCCATAGGTGAACTAAATTATTGTGTGCTTCTATTTGTGGGGGCCACGTATGCACGAGGTGATGAGAGTCCGTGCGTAGCTACTAGCTATGCCTATGTTCGGGTAGTTTTAGGCTCACATCATGCCTTGTTGATATTGTTATTGATTTATGTTTATTGTCTGCCTAGAGAGGGAGAGAGATTGTGTTTGCTTATTAAATGTTTTGAAAGGAATTGAAATTGAAGAACTTAAGATTTAAAAGGTTTCATTTGAACTTCGTAATTTCGAAAAGGATTGAGTAATGCTATAATAGCATAAGAAATCTATATGTAACCGCGTCGCATGCATGTTTCGCGAGCGGGGTAATTTTCTTAAAAGGCTACAAGCTGAATTTTCCATATTTTGAAAATAATCAAGAAAGAGATATCATCTTAATGTTAAATTTATATTTGACCGCGTCGCAAGTATGATCCGCGAGCGGGGAGATTCCTTAAATTTATATTTGACCGCATTGCAAGTTGATAACTCAATGAGTAATTTCTCCCTACTTATGTGTTCTTGTCTGTTTGTTGCTGTGTTTAATTACATTGACCGCGTCGCATGGTTGATTCGCGAGCGGGGTAATAGATGAATCTATGGTTCATGCCATTCGACCCTCGGCAGTGCACAATTTACTTTTATGTTGGATCGGGCCGTACGCCTCGGCACTTCCTATATATGTATTATCCTCATGGAATCGTGTGTAATATTTGGCAAGAATATATTATCCTCATGGAATCGTGCGTAATATTTGGCAAGAAGCCAGTGTATCTGAGGGTTTTTCCCTGATTTGAATTATGACAACCTCTTTGATGAAATCCACTATATCTATATATATATATATGCTTCGATTACGGAGGGAACTTGCCAATTGAGAGCTTGAGTAAATTGTAAAGAGAAAAATTGTACCACGTATTTTATATTTGTTCGTTTCATATATTTATTCTGTCTCATATTTATTCACTTCTTTACTGTACCTGATATTATTAGACCACTAGTAAGTGTCGAAGTCGACCCCTAGTCACTCCTTCTTTGGGATTAGGCGGGATACGTACTGGGTACACGTTGATTTACGTACTCATGCTACACTTGCTGCACATTTTTGTGCAGGTACACATATGTTTAGCGGCCTTGTAGGTGCAGAGACGCGGTTATGGCGGGGTCTTAGGTGAGTTGCATTCTATACGACGCACCGCAGCCTGCAGAGTCTCCTTCAGAGTATTGTATTTTCTTCCCTGTCCAAGTTGTATTCCAGACAGTTATTGTATTTTATTTTAAATTTCTAGAAAAGGCTCATGCACTTGTGACACCGGTTTCTGGGATGATTATGGGATGTTCACTATTATAATTGGAAAACATTGTTATTTATTCTGTAAATTCATCTTTTACCAGATAAATTGAAGTAAATTTATGATTTTAAAAATATTAAAATGAGGATTTAATTAACTATTTAGTGTTGGCTTGCCTGACAGTGGAGTCCGGCGCCATCACACGACCTTTATGGATTTTGGGTCGTGACAATATTATATGAAAGAATTATATTTAAAAGATATTTATTTGAAAAAATTATATTTGAAGAGATTTATTGAAAGAATTATATTTGAAAGATAATTATTTGAGAAAATTATATTTGAAAGAGAGTTATTTGGAAGACTTATATGTGAAAGACATTTATTTGAAGGACTTGATTTAATTGGGTGTAATTGTATTTATTAATGGTGTTCTTGTTATCTTGTTGTGCATATCACTGGTTGTTTTATGTTGCCCTTATTATTATCTGTTTCCTATTATTTTATATATTATATTGCACAGGCTATTAGACTAGTGAGTGTCTTGACTGTACCTCATCTCTACTCCACTGAGGTTAGTCTTGATACTTACTGGGTACCTACCGTGGTGTACTGATACTACACTTCTGCACATTTTTGTGCAGAGCCAGGTATTGGAGATATCGGACTTGAGCAGAGTTAAAGCGGGATCGTAAGGATTCAAGGTAGAGCTGCTTGGTCGTCGCAGTCCCTTGGAGTCTTTTCATTTCATGTACTGTTAATTTTAATCAAACAGTATTGTATATTCGGTCCTCGTGATCATCCCATGTATTCAGTTAGAGTTCGTGACTCACTACTATCAGTCTTGGGAGGTTGTATTCATACTTGTTTTCGCTGTTAGTTTTGATTACTTATTTAATTTAAAAAATAAAATGCCTTCAAAATGTAATGGAAATCGGCTTACCTAGTCTTAGAGACTAGGTGCCATCACGACACTTGTGGTGGGATTTTGGGTCATGACAATAAACATGTTAGAAGAATGTCGAATTTCGTTTTTATGTCACGTGCTTGTTCATTACATAATTTTGAATTATTTATTACATGTGATGTAAATTAATTTAGGATCAAGCATGTAGACAACTTGAACTAAATTCATGTGCTATAAAAGATTTGATCATTTTGTTATTAAAAGCTGTTTTAGTAACAATTTCCTCCTACTAAAATTTGAGTTCTTAAATAATAAAATATAAGATATTTTATTATAAAGTTATCCATCAAAATAAATAATTTTATTTATTTCTTTTTTATAAGGAACGGCCTGACAACTAGAGACTTATAGTTCGAGAATATGTTAAAATTATTATTGTATTAGATGCATGGATTGGAAGAATTATTTAATTTTACACTAGACGCTTGGACTACCCGGGGGAGTATAAAATTTAATAAGTTCTTTGCTTTCATGATGGTTGAACTCAACTATGCCAATAGGATTGACCTGACTGCCAGGGGACAATTTGACATAGAGCTATTTAAGGATATTGTATGGGGATACAATTGGTAAGAGTACCTACCTTTAAAATATATGTGAGAAACGACTTGACTTCCAAGGGGCTCATACATATTTTTAAAGGATTTCTTTACTCCACTAAAAGAAATAGAGATTTCTTAAACTATAATGAGGGTAAATAGTTTAAAATAATTAGTGGAAATATCATTTAGATAAAAGTCCATGTCTTTATGATATATGTAAATATGTTCTTATATTATTGCCTTTTCTTTCCTATATTTTAGATTTCTCAATATGTATGTTATATCACTACATGAAATACATGACACTAACAAGTTGGTAGGACCAAACTTTGATGACTGGTATAGAAATTTGAGAATTGTTCTCATGCATGAAAAGCTCATTGATGTGATCGATAAGTCTGCAAAGATAATCACACCAGAGAATGATGTTCAAGGCACCAAGGTTTATCAGAAACACTTGGAAGAATGCCTTGCTATTAAACACATCATTCTCGCTTCTATGAGTTCTGAACTCCAGAGGAAACACCAGAATATGGATCCAACTGCAATCATTGAATATCTTAAGAAGATAGTTGATACACAGTTGGACATTGAAAACTCTCCAGTTGGACCCCTTGTCAATCATGTGATTGTTCTTACCGGAGAACATGAGAAGTTGGGGTATAAGCTTGGTAAAGAGACTTCTGAAGATTTGATCTTGCAGTCAGTATATGATGCTGAATGTTTTCACTGTAAGAAGAAAGGGCATTGGAAGAGAAACTGCATGGAGTATCTTGCAACTCTAAAGGAAAAAGAAACAAGGTGAGATACTAATGAAAAATATTTTCAAGGTTTCTTTAGCTACTACTAATTCTTCACTGTGGGTATTAGATACTGACAGTGGTTATAACATTTGCAATATGTTGCAAGGGTTTAAGATAAGTAGGAGACTAAAGAAAGGAGAAGTTAATCTACAAGTTGAAAATGGTGCAAAAATTGCAGCCATAGCTGTAGGATCAATTTCTTTAATAATGCCTTCAGGCAAAGTACTTATGTTGGATGATTGTTATTATGTTTCTAAATTTATTTCGAACATAATTTCAGCTTCTATGTTGGACAAGCGTGGATTTCGCATTAACATAGGCAATGGTATTTGCTCTATTTATTATGGTAATGATTTATATGTGAATGGCTATCTCCAACATGATGTTTATGTCTTACCTAATGAGAATGCTAATTTGATTATGCATGTTTCTACTCTTTAGAGGAAAAGAGATGATCAAGTAAATCACACATACCTTTGGCATTGTAGGCTTGGTCATATTGGAGAGAAAGGAATTAACAAGTTGTACAAGGAAGGGTACCTTGATAAGTATGATTTTGAATCATATCCAACTTTTTAATCTTGTCTCAAAGGAAAAATAACCAAAACTCCATTTACTAGAAGTGGAGAAATAGCTTCTGAATTATTGGGACTAATTTATACATGTTTGTGGGCCCATGAAAATTCAATATAGATGTAGATATTCTTACTTCATCACCTTCACTGACAATATGTCAAGATATGGATTTGTGTATCTTTTGAAATACAAATATGAATCTTTTGAAATGTTCAAAAGGTTCCATAGTGAAGTTGAGAAACAGACTGGTAAAAGTATCAAAGTACTAAGGTCTGATAGAGGTGGAGAATATCTTAGTGAACATTTTACTAGATATCTCAAAGAAAATGGGATTCTCTCACAGTGGACACCTTCAGGAACACCACAACACAATGGTGTATTTGAAATAAAAAATTGAACGTTAATAGATATGGTGAGATTCATGATGTGGTTCATTGATCTTCCCATAAATTTATGGGGATATGCTTTGGAAGCAACAACATACTTACTTAATAAAGTTTTCACTAAGTCAGTCTCTACAACACCATATGAGATATGGAAAGAACGTAAGCCTAACATTAAACATATTAAAGTTTGGGTTTGTCTAGCTTAAGTTAAGAGACTGCAGTCTGATAAACTTGACTCAAGATCTGATAAGTGTAGGTTCATTGGGTATCCCAAAGAAACAATGGGATGTTATTTCTATCACCCTTCTGATCATAAAGTGTTTGTTACTAGAGGAGCAACCTTTTTGGAAAGGGAATTTCTTTTGGAAAGAAATTATAGTGGAGAAGTAGAACTTGATGAAGTTCAAGAAACTAATGAATCAACACAAAATCAAGATCATAAGACACAAGTTGAAGAACCTTTATGGGATGTTTTGAAGTTGACAAAGAAGTTGCCATCTTCAACGGTTGAAGTTCAAGAACTAAATGTAGTTCAAGAACAGGTTAATGAACCAGTTCCAAACCAAATTTAACAACAACCAAATCCAGCACAAGATGAACAAGTTGTACAAGCGCTTCTTAGAAGGTCTACATGAGAACGTCATGTACCAACTAGATTAAATCTAATGGTATAAGATTATGTGTCAAATAAGGTTGATCATAATGATGATGACCCTAAAACCTATGAAGAGGCTATACAAAGTTCTGATTATGAGAAATGGCAAAAGACCATGGAAAATGGAATCCATGAAGGAAAATAAAGTATGGACTTTAGTTGAACCTTCAAAGGATATAAAACCTATATGTTGTAGATGGGTTTTTTAAGAAAAAGATTGGAGCAGACGGAAAGGTGGAGACCTACAAAGCCCGTCTTGTTGCCACGGGATATCACCAGAAAGAAGGAGTCGACTATGACGATACTTTCTCTCCCATGGCGATGCTCAAATCAATTCGGATTTTGCTTGCTATATCAACATACTATGATTATGAAATATGGCAAATGGACGTGAAAACGACTTTCCTTAATGGTGAGCTAGAAGAGGATGTGTATATGACACAACTTGAAGGTTTCACATCTTCGTCTGATCATAATAAAGTATGCAAGCTACAAAGATTCATTTATGGACTAAAGCAAGCTTCTCGAAATTGGAATATTCGCTTTAACAAGACAATTGAAAAGTTTAATTTTGTTAGATGTGAAGAAGAACCTTGTGTGTACAAAAAGGTTAGTAAGAGCACAATTATATTTTTAATACTGTATGTTGATGATATATTGCTCATATGGAATGACTTACCGGCATTGAAAAATACCAAGATTTGGCTATCTGAATAGTTCTCCATGAAAGACTTGGGAGAAACAACTTATATATTAGGAATAAGTATCTATAGAGATAGATCGAGGAAGCTGCTTGGACTTTCCCAGTATTTGTACATTGATACCATCTTAAAGAGGTATAACATGGATAATTCCAAAAGAGGATATCTACCTATGGGCACTGGAATTACTCTCAGTAGGGAGGATTATCCTAAAACACCTGAAGAGAAAAAACGCACGAGTAGGATCCCATACGCTAGTGCAATGGGAGCTATCATGTATACATGACATGTACACGTTCTGATGTGGCTTATGCACTGGGGATGACTAGCGGATATCAGGCAAATCCTGGTGAGGAGCATTGAAAGGTGGTGAAGACCATTCTTAAGTACTTAAGAAGGACTAAATACCAATTCCTCATTTATGGATATTCTGAGTTGAAACTTGAAGGTTATACTCATGCAAGTTTCTCTTCAGATAAAGATGATAGCAAATCTATTCTGGTTATGTATTCACCTTAAATGGTGGTGCAGTGAGTTGGAAAAGTTCCAAATAATCTACAGTAGCTAATTTAGTTGCTGAAGCAGAATATATAGCAGCTAGTGAAGATGTTTGGATGAAAGGGTTCTTAATTGAACTTGGTGTGGTTCCTTCAATAGAAGGTACAATTCCATTGTTGTATGACAATACTGGAACAATTTGCTCAAGCAAAAGAACCAAGATCACACCAAAAATCCAATTACGTTATGTGAAGATATCACTTGATAAGAGAAATCATTGGATGTGGAGACGTCTAGATTCAAAAGGTTGATGGAAAGGAAAATGCTCCAGACCCATTCACTAAAGCTTTTGGTGCAAAAGAGTTTGACAAGCACAAGTGGAAATTGGAAATGAAGTACAAGAGCGATTGGCTCTAGTGCAAGTGGGAGATTGTTAGGGATATAATATATATGCCCTAGATCCAATCTCATATGTGATAATTTGAACATATTTTTGTGAACATGCTCTTATACCACTATAGGATTGCGTGTTACGAACATCTATATGCAATCCTACAATTAGTACTTGTCATGACCCAAAATCTTACTTGTCGTGATGGCGCCTATCTCAATACTAGACAAGCCGACAATCTCAATAAACCATCATATCTTTTAAATTTGAAACATAATAATTAAATTCAGCGGAATAAATCTCACAAATACAAATATAACACTCCCAAAATCCGGAATCACTGAGTACATGAGCATCTAATATGAGTACAATGTCTGACTGATAAAAACCACTATCTGAAAGTATAGAACAGTACTATAACTGAAGAAAAGAGAGACAAGGTCAACGGACGCCAGTCAGCTTATAACGACCCAACCGATTATTTTGAGCATTTACACTTCGCTCGGTAGTTTACGGGCATGAGTAGCTCCGTATGATGTATTATGACTTATGTGAATCGTCGGTTTTGATTTTTCAGGTTATTCGGAATCGAATTGGAAGAATGGATTTTATTGTTGGACTTAGGAGCGCGTCCGGATTGTGATTTGGAGGTCCGTAGTTGAATTTAGCTTGAAATGGCGGAAGTTGGATTTTTGGAAAGTTTGACCAGGAGTGGACTTTTTGATATCGGATTTGGATTGTGATTACGGGAATTAGAATAGCTTCGTTATGTCATTTGGGACTTGTGTGCAAAGTTTGACGTCAATAGGACGTGATTTGATAGGTTTCAACATTAGTTATGAAAGTTTGAAGTTTAAAGTTCATAGATTTCGATTTGAGATGTGATTCATATTTTTGACGTTGTTATATGTGTTTTGAGGCCTCGAGTAGGTCCGCATTGCGTTATGGAACTTGTTGGCATGTTCGGACGGGGTCCCGAGGGGCTCGGGTGAGTTTTGAACGAAGTTCAGATCATTTTATTGCATTTTTGGATTATTGCTAAGCTGCTAGTTCTGGTGTGATCGTACCTGCGGCTGGTTTATGCAGGTGCGATGATCACAAAAGCGACAAAGGAGTAGTAAAAGCGTGAAGGGGAGCTGGGCGTGAGGATCACAGGTGCGGATGATTGGACGCACCTACGCAACCGCAGATACGGTTCAAGTGCGCAGAAGCGCGATCGCAGAAGCAGCTTAAAGACCGCATGTGCGAGGGATTGCTGGGTCAGTTGTTTTCGCAGAAGCAAAGTCTTACTACAAAACGGTGGTCGCAGATGTGACAAATTATCCGCGCAAATGCGGAATCGCTGGGCAGAAGCTATATTATCGAGGGTTTTGGTTCTTTCTTCATTTTGGGAGCTATGGAGCTCAGATTGAGGCGATTCTTGAGGCAATTTTCACTATATGAATTGGGGTAAGCATTCTCTACTCGGTTTTGGTTATATTTCATGAATATACCTTTATTTTTGGTAGTTGGATTGTGAATTTTAAAGAGGAAATTGGGGGGTTTTGGCCTAAAGTTTCATAATGTGAATTTTTGAGTTTTGAACATCGATTCGAAGTCGGATTTGAGGTGAAACTAGTATGGTTGGAATCGTAATTAAATGGGTTGTCGAATTTCGTGAATTTTGTCGGGTTCCAAGGTGCGGGCCAGTGTTGGACGTTTTGGCCAATTTTGGGCTTTTGATTAAAGATTCGAACTTTTTATTTGGAATTGTTTCCTTGGGCTTTAATTTATGTATTTGAGTTGCTTTTGGATAGTTTTGTAGTAAGACTTTGCTTTAATTTATGTATTTAGTTAATATCCGTGTTTTCACCTTGCGATAAAGTAAATAAGATGTCAATCATGCTAGATATCATGTTTAGGATTTATACCGATACTGTTGGGACCCATAGTGGTCGTTTCTTGCTGTCATTTCACTGATTTTATTGATATTTCGTACTCAATCATATTCATGCATTCATATCATATCTTAATCTCAGCTGTTGTTTATTGATACATCATATCAGTGTTGTTGTGCTAGTTTCATGACAATGTGAGCCCGTGAGTGAGACTGGAGGGATTGATGACTAAGTGAGGCCGAGGGCCTGTTTGTGAGGATATTGATACTATAGTACATGAGTTGTCCGTGCAACACGTGAGTTTGTCCGTGGGGATCCAGATATTGATATTATAGCACGTGAGTTGTCAGTGCGAATTATAACGCTTGGGCTGTAGGAGCCCCTCCGGAGTCTGTACACCCCAATGAGCGTGGTTGATTATACTGAGGGATGGATCTTCCCTCGACATGGATCTTGTCCGAAGCATTTATATACCTGGAGATGAATCTTCTCCATGGGGCCGAATTGGCTTTCCTCGGTACTGAGTGACTGATGGTCAGTGATGTATATATTCCGGGATGGATATTCCCTGGGTCGTATGGGCCATATACAGTACCGAGTGGTTGAGTATGATGAGTGAAAAATATGAGACAATGAGGTTGAGTACTCTGAGAGTGTGAGTACATGATTCATCTCTAAGATACATGGCATTGTCATGCACACATGACATACAGGTATAGAGATGCATTTTTTCTCATGCTGTATGATATCACGTCATTCATGACTTTTTGCACACATTGGTATGTGGGAATAGAGAGGTATTTCACACTTGCTAACTGGAAAGAAAATGAAATATCTTATTTATTGTGGAAAGGATATTTGGAAAAATTACAGTTTTCAAACTTACTCGTATTTTTGGCATTTTCGGTAAAAGATTTGGGTTTTCACTAAGATACTTGAAACGTATGACTATTTTCTGGAACTGTGAATGAGCTGAGCATTTTACTTCTGAGATACATCTTTTATTACTTGTATTATGCTGTTATGAACTATTGTGGGATATTGGTATTGGACCTGACCTTGTGTTAGCTCGTCACTACTTTAAACCTAATGTTAGGTTTATTACTTACTGAGTACATGGGGTCGGTTGTACTCATACTACACTTCTGCATCTTGCGTGCAAATGTTGGTTGCTGATGTTACTGTGTTCAATGGGGGCTGGATTGTACCTGCGTCCCGGTTGTAGCTGCCCCTTGTTCATGGTAGCTTTAAATCTATAAAACTTTGTTTATGTACTTTTCAAACAGACGATGTATTTATTTCATTTCAGCTTTGTAAATTATATTCTTAGAAGTTCATGATTTGTACTACCAGTCCTTAGGGAATGTATAATATTCAGATATTTCTTTACTTAATCGCTTTATTAATTGTTATTGGAATTGGTTAGAGGTAAATTGGCTTACCTAGTGGGTTGAGTTATGTGCCATCATGACTAGTGGATTTGGGGTCGTGACAAGGTGGTATTATAGCTCTAGGTTCATAGGTTCTACAAGTCATGAGCAATTGTCTAGTACAGTCTTGCGAATCAATGTGATGACGTCCATACTTATCTGCGAGAGGCTACATGACATTTCGGATATATACTTCCCATATTTCTTTCCTTATCGTGCGAAATTGATTCAGCTTGAGACATAACTTTTTGAATTTCTTCCACGTATTCGTATGCGCACATGAGCGCTCGGTATCAGCTGGTCATCACCAGCTTGTGATTCTATAAACAAGGTTTGAGATGTGTATTATGTGTTTTGGTGATGGGCCAGTCTGGAGGACTTGAGGCCATAGTTAGACCGCAGCTTAAGCTCGGTAGCTTCAGTGGTAACTTGTACATTTGGACTCATATGTCCTGTAATGTCCCTACGAGTGGAATTTGTGGCTCGATGAGCGGTGGAATAGCCTTGTGATGAGTATGATGTTACTGCGGGATATGTTAAGACGATTTGAATATAACGAGAAGTGTTTTGGGTGCTTGATTTTTCGTTTTGATATGACGTACAGACTCGAGTATGAATGTTTTGAAGGATCTTTCACGTTGTTAAACTTTGGGACAAATTAAATTCTCATGTCTGGCTAATGAGTTTGGATTCAGAAAGATTAAGTGATTTTATAGTAATTGTAACTGCGAAAGGGTATAACAAGATACCAATTTGAGGCTAAGTAGGTGGGTTATCCCTTGCGGAGTAATCTACGTAGGTGTGTTCCTTATAATGTGAATGGAGAGTTTCTTTGCTACCAACGGGGCGTATGTGTTGAGATTTGAATTTGAATCGGGTTGAGAAAGTTGACTTGAGTGTTAAGAGAATAAATGCGAGCTTAGCAGACGATTGAAGTATTTTATGGTTGGCGTTGTATGAGCTTGAGAAAAATTTTTGTTGAACTGACTGCAGTATTATTTTGGTAATAAAGTATGGGTATTGTGAGTTATGAAGTGTTTTAATCCATGGCTTTGAGCCAAGTGGGGGAGCTTGTTATTGACAATTCAATTGATGGTTATATGTAAAAGATTAGTTTTGGTCCGAGGCATACTTATAGGTTAGTTATGACTTGTAGAGGTTGAGATCGAGGATGAATCGAGTAAGGAAAATTTCGGAATACGGGGTACATTGCACTTTATGGAAATATGAAAAATTATGGAATTATTAAGTTGTTATTTTGAATAATGTAGTGCGCACAAAGTATGAATTTGATTGATGGTGTTAAGGCATGATTACTTTTTTGGGTGTTGTTGTGCTAATGGGCATGTGTCTTTCGGCCCATTTGGGCGGTGCAATTTTCAGATTTGAGCAAAATAGGTGACTCTCGAGAAGGTGCTAATGGATTCAAAAATGTATAAGTGGCTATTGAAAATTTTTCGGATTCATATATCGCTAGAATCAGTTATTTACATTTGCTGGTGTCGGGACTTGCGGTAATTCTGTATGACTATGGATTCTATATTTCAGTATAAGAAAGGAAAGGGGGACAATTTTAAATTTACATAAGGTCTTTCAGAGTGGATTCCTCGGTTGTGGTGTTTTAGGGTACTTAAGAGGGAATTCAACGGCTTATGGGCCTTAGGGCATTGTGGTTCTATGCTAGGGTTCGTGGGGTGAGTTGTGGTTATAGATCGTGGTATTTTAGCAAGGAGAAGTATCAATCTGAAGACAAATTTGGAAGGGACTCGGAGAAATAGGACAACTGGGTAGTGGGTTGGACTAGTACGGTAATGGTAGGATCGGTTCTTTAGGTAATCACGATATGGTAAGACTTTACAGATATTTTGGTGGCAATATTCTCTGGTTTGGTGACTTGCGTGGCTAGTTCGAGTTAGAGGGATTCAGTTCTGATGGTTTGATTATGTGGAAATGGATCCCAAGGCATTCTCGAAGATTTCTACCGCGATTTGAGATGGATATTTCCTACCTGCCTGAGGAGCATGTTGAGTAGTGTGATCTTCTACCGGATGAGATCAAATAGAAGGCTTCTGGCTGATCGGATATGTATTCTACTTGTGACTCAGAATGATTATGAGGTTCTCATTTTTTTTATATGATGGCATGATAGATGTGGGTGTTGTGAGGGGTTTAGATTTACATGTACAAGGTGCCAGTTCATTCTTGAAAGGAAGATCACGAATTTTGGACAAAACGGTCAGTCTCAAATATTTAGATGAATGTTATAACTGCTCGGTAATCCCTGATAAGGGTGTGCATTTCAAAAAGTAAATAGTGTTTTGATTTACGTATGTTCACTGATACTACGACACTCTTCTGGTTGATCGACTGCTGATATTCAAATTTTGCTATATGGCACAGAAGAATTTTAGAAGTATTCCTTGTGGGATGATCGTGTATGAGAGATGTGTTAGACATTTTGGCGGTGGAGTTGGGATCAAATATGGTGATTCATGTGTTCAATGGATTTGGAGACTGGAAGTTCTTAAGAGCAGATTGTTTCATGGTTGTGGACTGTGAAGTCATGGCCGAAGCTAGCCAGATGATAGTATCTGTTATGATTCAGTCATTGTGAGCTTTTATAGGGTTATTTATCTATTTGTGGGTGACCATAGTTGATTTGGGGGTCCATTGGTAGGCCCAATTAGGATGTGTATTCTACATCGAGCCGGATTGGTTGGCTCTATACTGCTATTATTGAGGGATGTGCCATTCGGTTGTTGTTGAGATTATTTGTGTTCTGAAAGGATCTATGAGTTGCTCTTCTATGCTACGAGGAGTTGTGATTCATTGTCTATAAGCACACCTGGTGCGGTTCTATTTGGGCTTTATTGCGGAATTTGAGCGAGATGAGTAACTGGGTATTGCATGGTTGATGGCGTATGAGTTATGTTCTTTTCGGGTTTTGTGTGGCATTATGTCATATGCTCTCCATGGTTATGGTAATACACTTTGGGTACTTGATGTTGAATTGTGCGTGGTTATTGATTTTGAGCATGGTAGCTCGAGGTATCTCATATGGGCTAGTGTTTGGACGAGGTCGCACACTGTGGCAGATTTATGTTGAGATATAATCCTTTGTGTTAGATTCTTGTGTTATAGCTCTACGGTGTGTGTTAGGTTCATAGCATTGCGTTGGGGTGGTACCCGTTGAGCTTGCGGGACGGTTCTCTTGATTGAGTCATTTTCGTGATTGAGTACATTTGGATTGTTGCTTATTGGTGCATGGATTGCACGGTTTGTGGCTCTGGGTAGTATTGGTGGTGTGTGTCAGTAGAGTAGTTGGTATTGGACTAGATGAGGTCATTGGACCTAGAATGGATACTATCAGAGTCGATTACAACATGGTTGGAAGGATAATATCGAAAGTCAGCTTAGAAATTTGCTACAGTGCTTTTCGAATGAGAGGAAGTTTCATGACTGGTTCATCTGATGAATGGTTATGAGTTCTGCTTGTTTCTTTCATCATCGACAGTGTACGAAGGTTTAGGACGAGGTTTGGTTTGGCATGAGGTTTATTACCGAAATTGGGTTATTTTGGATAACTGTTGTGATTAGAGATCATTGCTATGAGTATTTGAGTTATGCAGTATATCATGAGATTACATCTTGGGTTATGGATATGGCTTGACACAACTTGTTCAGACTTATACAGAGTATCGATGTGAGATTTTGATCTTATAGAAAGTTCCGGATGCTGGGAATTGGATTCTAAGGCTTATGGGCTAGGTTGAATTAAGGAAATCTCACTTATATTATGTTATCAGACCTATATGGGATAGGGTGACGTGAGATCACCCCTGGGTATGTGCATGGTAAGGTTACACGACGGCTTGATGGTTTTGGGAATAACTCTGGCCACGTTCGAGGACGAACGCATGTTTAAGTAGGGGAGAATGTAACAACCCAATCGGTCATTTTGAACATTTTCACTTCGCTCGGTAGTTTACGGGCATGAGTAGCTCCGTATGATGTATTATGACTTATATGAATCGTCGGTTTTGATTTTTCAGGTTATTCGGAATTGAATTGGAAGAATGAATTTCATTGTTGAAGCTATAAAATGGAAGAGTTGACCAAGTTTGACTTTTTGTGAATTTGAACCCGAAACGGAGTTTTGATGGTTCCGGTAGGTCTTTTGGGTGATTTTGGACTTAGGAGTGTGTACGGATTGTGATTTGGAGGTCCGCAGTGGAATTTGGCTTGAAATGACGGAAGTTGGATTTTTGAAAAGTTTGACCGGGAGTGGACTTTTTGATATCGGATTAGGAGTGTGATTCCGGGAATTGAAATAGCTTCGTTATGTGATTAGGGACTTGTGTACAAAGTTTGACGTCAATCAGACGTGATTTGATAGGTTTCGACATCGGTTGTGGAAGCGTGAGGATCGCATGTGCAGATTATTGGACGCACCTGCGCAATCGCAGATGCAGTTCAAGTGCACAGAAGCGCGATCGCAGAAGCGACTTAAAGACCGCAGGTGCGAGGGATTGCTGGCTCAGTTGTTTTCGCAAAAGCGAAGTCTTATTGCAAAAGCGGTGGTCGGAGATGCGACGAATTGTCCGCAAATGCGGAAGCACTGGGCAGAAGCTATATTATCGAGGGTTTTGGTTCTTTCTTCATTTTGGGAGCTATGGAGCTCGGATTGAGGCGATTCTTAAGGCAATTTTCACTATATGAATTGGGGTAAGTGCTCTCTACTCGATTTTGGTTATATTTCATGAATCTACCTTCGTTTTTGGTAATTGGATTGTGAATTTTAAAGAGAAAATTGGGGGGTTTTGGCCTAAAGTTTCATAATGTGAATTTTTGAGTTTTGAACATTGATTCGAATTCGTATTTGAATGAAACTAGTATGGTTGGACTCGTAATTGAATGGGTTATCGGATTTTGTGAGTTTTGTCGGGTTCCGAGGTACGGGCCCGGGTTGGACGTTTTGGCCGATTTTGGGCTTTTGATTAAAAATTCGACCTTTTTCATTTTGAATTGTTTCCCTGGGCTTTAATTGATGTATTTGAGTTGCTTTTGGATTGTTTTAAGATGTTCGGAGGTCGCTATGCGTGTGATGGCATCTTTGGAGCATCGCTTAGCTTGCTCGGCGTTGGTATTGGCTTGTTCGAGGTAAGTAACTCTTCTAAGCTTAGTGCTGAGGGTATGAAACCCCGAAATACGTGTTATGGGATTGGTATTGAGGTGACAAGCATCTGGGCATGCACCAAGTGTATTGGGACTCTGCTGTTTTCATGGCACTGTATAGTAGTCCTATTTAGTTAATATCCGTGTTTTCACCTTGCGATAAAGTAAATAAGATGTCAATCATGCTAGATATCATGTTTAGGATTTATACCGACACTGTTGGGACCCATAGTGGTCGTTTCTTGCTGTCATTTCACTGATTTCATTGATATTTCGTACTCAGTAATATTCATGCATTCATATCATATCTCAGTCTCAGTTGTTATTTATTGATACATCATATCAGTGTTGTCGGGCTAGTTTCATGACAATGTGAGCCCGTGAGTGAGACTGGAGAGATTGATGATTGAGTGAGGTCGGGGGCCTATTTGTGAGGATATTGATACTATAGCACGTGAGTTGTCCGTGCGGATCTAGATATTGATATATAGCACGTGAGTTATCCGTGCAGATTATAGCGCTTAGGCTGTAGGAGCCCCTCCGGAGTCTGTACACCCCCAATGAGCGTGGTTGATTATACTGAGGGATAGATCTTCCCTGAACATGGATCTTGTCCGAAGCATTTATATACATGGAGATAGATCTTTTCCATGGGGCCGGATTGGCCTTCTTCGGTACTAAGTGACTGATGGTGAGTGATATATATATTCCAGGATGGATCTTCCCTGGGCCGTATGGGCCATATACAGTATCGAGTGGTTGAGCATGATGAGTGAAAATGATGAGTGAAAAGTGTGAGACAGTGAGTGCGAATACATGATTCATCTCTGAGATACATGGCATTGGCATGCACACATGACATACATGTATAGAGATGTATTTTTCCTCATGTTGTACGGTATCACGTCATTCATGACTTTTTACACACATTGATATGTGGGCATAGAGAGGTATTTCACACTTGCTATTTGAAAAGAAAATAAAACATCTTATTTATTGTGGAAAGGATATTTTGAAAAATTATAGTTTTCAAACTTACTCGTATTTTTGGCATTTTCGGTAAAAGATTTGGGTTTTCACTAAGATACTTGAAAATCATGACTATTTTCTAGAACTGTGAACGAGTTGAGCATTTTACTTCTGAGATACATCTTTTATTACTTGTATTATGCTATTATGAACTGTTGTGGGATATTGGTATTGGACCCGACCTTGTGTTAGCTCGTCACTACTTTCAACCTAAGGTTAGGTTTGTTACTTACTGAGTACATGGGGTCGGTTGTACTCATACTACACTTCTGCAACTTGCGTGTAGATGTTGGTCGCTGATGTTGTTGTGTTCGATGGTGTAACGACCGAAGATGTACATGTGTCCCGGTTGTAGCTACCCCTTGTTCGTGGTAGCTTTAGATCTATAAAACTCTGTTTATCTACTTTTCAAACAGACGATATATTTATTTTATAACAGCTTTGTAAATTCTATTCTTAGAAGCTCATGATTTGTACTACCAGTCCTTGGGGAATGTATAAGATTCAAATATTTCTTTACTTAATCGCTTTATTAATTGTTATTAGAATTTATTAGAGGCTAATTGAATTACCTAGCAGGTTGGGTTAGGTGCCATCGCGACTAGTGGATTTGGGGTCGTGACACATCTACCTTGATGGTCTCCAACTTGTAACACACTGAGGTCTAACAACCGCCGTGTCCGGAAGCACCTGGATCTGCACACAAGATTCAGAGTGTAGTATGAGTACAACCAACTCAATAAGTAACAAGACTAACCTCTAGGCTGAAAGTAGTGACGAGCTCTACAGGTACAATCCAGTATAATTAATGATACAGAAATGTAGGCATGCTTTCAAGTTCAGCAGTTAAAAATCGGTACAAGTAACATAGATCATTACTGCATGATAGGAGGAATATGACATCTTAGTGGAAAGACCTCATGTAATATTGGTCACAAATCATTCGGTCACTTGGTACTGTTTATGGCCAATCCGGCCCAGGGATATTCCATCCCGTATATATATATACTGCCATCAACTGACAGTCAGTAACTCAGTCCATATAAGGCCAATCTTGCCCTGGGGTAATTCACCCCCACATGCAAATGTTATGGACAAGATCCATGTCTTGGGAAAATTCATCACAATATAAATAAATAAGGCAAGTCCATGCTCTGGGAAGTCCATCTCGAATATACATAATCATCTACACTCACTGGGGTTGTGTACAGACTCCGGAGGGGTTCCTTCAGTCCAAGCGTGATATAAAGCCTTTATGGCCTACTACAGGCGGGCAGTCCCGGTCCGTATAATAATAAAGCCTATAAGGCCTGCTCTAGGCGGGCAACCCCGATCCATAAAATAGTAAAGCCTGTAAGGGCTGCTGCAGGAGGGCAGCCCCGATCCATATAATAATAATGTATAAAGCCGTTATGGCCTGCTGCAGGCGGACATCCCTGATTCATTTAATGATAACATATATAAAGCCAATATGGCCTGCTGCGGCGGGCAACTCGATCCCATAAATATCCTCACAATGGACGAATATGACTGAGTGTGAAATGTATATTTTTGAAACAATTAATTCAATAGCAACACGATCCCATGGGTCCCAAAAATATTGGCACATAGCCCAAACATGATATAAATAAGAGCCTCAGCTCAATTTCTCTAACATGTGGAACATGTTCAGATAATAACATGATTCACTAATTTTACAACTGCACGGGATTTATTCAAGACATAATTTCTGTGGTACACGTCTACATGCTCGTCACCTATTGTGTGTGTTACCTCCAAACAATTTATATCATACCAAATTTCGGGGATTCATACCTTCAGAACCAAGTTTAGAAGTGTTACATATCTCAAACTATATAAATTCTTACTCTGCTCAGCCCTTGCCTCGCGAGTTGGTCTCTGAAAGCCTCGTATCTAGCCATAATTAATTCGATTTAGTCAATACAAATTTTAGAAATTAATTCCATAAGAAAATAAAAATTTTCTATCAAAATCCGAAATATAGCTCAAACATCGCCCGTGAGGCCTACGTCTCGAAACACGACAAAGTTATAAAATCCGAAAGCCCATTCAACCACGAGTCTAACCATACCAATTTTACCAAAATCCGACCTTAACTCGACCCTCAAATCTTCAAATTAAGCCGAGAGGGTTTTCCAAACTTTTCAACTTAATTCACCCATTAAATGATGGATTCAAAGGCATAATCATGGAAATTAATCAAAACTGGATAAGAATCACTTACCCCAAATACCCACCCAAGAATCTCTCCAAAAATCGCCTTCTACCGAGCTCCCAATTCAATTTTGTGTTATGAACTCAAACCCCCATTTTGGGACTTTAATTCTGCCCAGATATGCCTTCATCGCGAACGCGGAAAGATCCTAGCATTGGCGAAGCACAAAATTGACTACCCAGAATTGACACAAGCCTCGCGAACGCGAAGCTTTGCTGTCCCCTCACTTCGCGAACGCGACACACCCCACACGAACGCGAAGGCCAAACGCACGGGATCCCCAGCTGCCTTCTCTTCTTCGTGAATGCGAAGATTTAACACCAGCTCCTCTTCGCTAACGCAAAGTAAAAATCTTGCCTACCTAAAATTTCCCTTCGCGAACGCGAAGAAGGAAACCAAAAAATCACACCAGCAGTCTTCAGCCAACATGCCAAGTCTAAAGATGATCTGTTAACTTCCCGAAACTCACCCGAGCCCCCTGAGATTGCAAACAAACATACCATCAAGTCCCAAAACATCATACGAACTTAGTCGAACCCTCAAATCACCTCAAACAACGCTAAAGTCACGAATCATACCCCAATTTAAGCCCAATGAACTTTGAAATTTTAAATTTCTACAAACAACACCGAAACCTATCAAATCACGTCAGATTGACCTCAAATTTTGCACACAAGTCATAAATGACATAACGGAGGTATTTCAATTTTCAGAATCTAATTCCGACCCCTATATCAAAAAGTCAACCCCCCGGTCAAACTTTCCAAAAATTTGACTTTCGCCATTTCAAGCCTAATTCCATTACGGGCCTCCAAATAATTTTTCGGATATGTCCCTAAGTCCAAAATCACCATACAGAGCTATTGGAATTATTAGAATTAAATTCCGAAGTCGTTTACACATAATTGAATATCCGGTCGACTTTTCTAACTTAAGTTTTTAATTATGAGACTAAGTATCTCATTTCACTCCGAAATCCTTCCGGACCTGAACCAACTAATCAGATAAGTCATAAATCAACTGTAAGGCATAAATTGAGCAGTAAATGGGGGAACAGGGTAATAATATTCAAAACGACCGGACGAGTCATTACATTCTCCCCCTCTTAAATGAACGTTCATCCTCGAACGTGCCAAGAGTTGATTCCAAGCCACCAAATCACTATTCCATCTTACCACGTACGAACCCGGGGATGATCCCACGTCACCCTATTCTATATAGGCCTGACAACACAATACAACTGAAAATCATTAATTTAACCTTAGCCCATAAACTCAGAACTCAAATTTCCAATCCAGAATTTGTTTCAAGACACGAATCTCATATCTACACATTTTATAAGTCTAAACAAGCTGTATGAAGCCATAACCATAACCCCAGATATAATCACGTAACATACTACACAACTCACATGCTCGCAGCACCATTCCTGATCATATTAACTACTTAAACTAACTGGCACTGGTATTAACCCCATATCAAACAATACCTCGTTCCAAAACCTTCGTACACTGCTGAAAATGACAAACATACGCGGAATCTCATAACATCTTATCAGATCGACAAGTCATGGAGCTCTCCCGCCCCAACCAGAACCAAAATCACTTTCTAAGTCGACTTTCAATATTATCCTCCTAATATACCATAATCAAACCTGATAGTACCCATTCTAGGTCCAATGACCTTATATTGTTAAACACAACTATCCCATTGACATGCCACACCAATACAACTCAATCCACAACTATGCAACCTAGTACCCAAAATGGAAGATGTCTCAAAGTAGAGAACCGTATTATAAGTTCAACAAGCACCACCACAACTGTAATGCTATAAGATCATTATATATAGTAGAACCAAGACACATAAATTTAATAACAGTAACTAGCTCTGCTAGAGCTCACATTAACATCACTCGCACGGACAACTCATGTGCTATAGTATCAATATCTGGACCTGCACAGACAACTCACATACCAATAATATAAATATCTGGACCCGCACGGATAACTAACGTGCCAATAAAATAATCCACTTGGCATGGTCACAGGCCTCCAGTCCAAGCATATCATACAGAAGCAGTTAAATAAGTACACATGAACCATCGTAACTGATCACAACTCCAGCACTCGAATGACTATCACATCCTTCATGCACTATCATTCCACTAGGAATATTTTCATAATCCTTCCGTGCCACATATCAATAATTTGAATATCAATAGTCTATCAACCAGGAGAGTACCGCAATACCAATGAACATCCGTAAATCAAAACACAATGCCCCTTCCAACCGCGCACCCTTCTCAGGGATTACCGAGCAACTATAACACTCATCTAAATATATAACACTGACCATTCTGTCCAGAATTCGTGACCTTGCCTTTAAGAATGAACTGCCTCCTTGTACATGTAGATCTTAATCCTACACAACACACCACATCATTATTTCCTAAAAGAACCAAGCATGCCATTACCATACTGGTATATCCTACTATCCAGTTGTCCTATTTACTTCGAGTTTCTTCTGAATTATCCTCCATTTGATACTTCTCCTTATCCGAACTCCACGATCCTTACCCAAAGATTACTACAAGACACCCTAACATAAAACCACACCGATATAAGGCCCATAAGCCATTGTATTCCTCTTAAGTACCTCCATAAATACCACAACTGTAACGCTCACTCTGAAAATACCTTATGTGAATTTAAAATTATTCTTCTTGCCTTTCTTATATTGAAATGTAGAATCCATAATCATACAGAATTACCACAAATCCCGGCACCATTAAATGTAATCTCAGATTCTATCATGCACAAATCCGAAAAAATTCTCGATTGCTATATAGAAATCTCGAACCCATTAGAACCTTCTCGGGAGTCACCCACTTTGCTCAAATCTAAATTGCACTGCCCAAACGGGCTGAAAGACACATGCCTCATTAGTACAACAACACTCGAAGGGATAACCCTGCCTTAACACCACCGATCAAATTCACACTTTGTGCGCACTACATCATTCAAAATAATAATTTAGTCATTTCATAATTTTTCATAAAGTGCAATATAACCCGTATCCAAGAAGTTTTCTTACTCAAGTCATCCCCGATATCAACCTCTACAAGTCATAACTAATCAACAAGTATGTCTCGGCCCAAAAACCAATAACGTACAAAATCGTGCAATCAAATCATAGATAACAGACTCCCCCACTTGGCTCAAAGCAATATAACAAAACACCTAATAACTCACCATACCCAAGATAGCATCTAAATTGACCATAATAAGCAATGAAAGATCAACTCTGGTCTCGTCCCCTAATAATTTCCACACACGACCGATACACCCGGTACACAATTATAGTATCACCCACCGGTGTAGATACATAAATAGGTGAAACTAAGGACTCACGGGGCATATCCAGAAAATGAACAAAAATATGATAAAACATACGAATATGTGGAACCAGGGTCAAATAATATAGATGCCTCCCTGTGGCACACTGAGACAATACCTGTGATCACTGCATCTGAAGCAACAACATCTAGTCTAGCAGGAAAAGCATAGAATCGGCCCTGACTGCCACCGGATCGGCCTCCCCCTCTTGGGCGACCCCTAGCTGACTGAGCCCCACCCCGAGCTGGCTGGGCGGGTGGTGGAGCAACTGGTGCATAAGTAGTAGCCTGACTCCTCTGTTGAACTAGACCTCGCATATGGCGGGGACAATATTTCCTCACGTGACCCAGCTCTCCACACTCATAGCACTCCATCTCTAAGAATGGTGGCGAGTTCTGAGGCAGACCTTGGGAACCAGAATAACTACCAGAAGAACCTGGCACATATGATCCCTGAACTGATGGTGCACAGGGCATACTCGGTGCTTGAAGTGCACTGAGAGATGACTGACTCTGATGAGAACTGTATGAACCATGGCTGGATGATGCACCACAGTGAACTGGATAACCCATGTTGTGGTAGAACTGCCCTCCAGAAGGTACCCCACCAAAACCACCCGAACCTCGAGGCGTCTTAGCCTCTCTGTCACCACGCTCTTGGCTACGGACCACCTCTATCTATCAAGCAATGTCAACCACCTCTTCAAAAGTGGCACCAGATATCCTCTCCCTAGTTATAAGCAACCGCGACTGATATGTGAGGCCATTAATGAACCTGATAATCCTCTCCCTATCAGTGGGAACCAACCAAATTGTGTGACGAGCCAACTCAGAAAATCGCATCGCGTACTACATCACGAACATGCCATATTGACGTAACTGCTCAAACTGTCTACGCAGCTCCTCTCTACTAGATTGCGGCACAAACTTTTCCAAAAAGAAAACGGAGAACTCCTACCATGTAAGTGGTACTGCACCAACCGGTCTGCGCCTCTCATAAGCCTCCCACCATCTGAAGGCAGCCCTAAATAACTGAAAAGTAGTGAGCGAGACCCCACTGGTCTCCAGAATACCTGCTGTCTCAAGCATCTGCTGGCACTTATCTAGAAAATCCTGAGCATCCTCTGACTCAACACTGCTAAATGATGGACGTCGAAGCCTCCCAAATCTCTCAAGTCTTCTTTGCTCATCATCTACCACTGCCTGGGCTAGTAGTACCCCTGGTATCTGAAGTCCCTGTACTACCTGATCTGGAGTATGGGCAACAGGGGTATTAGCACCTCCCTTAGCCTAAGAAGTGGCAGGTGAGGCCTGAGCAAGGCTAGTGCAAACTGTCAATATCTGGGCCAAAGTCTCCTGAAGGCCTGCAATCTCAATGGGCACAGTTGGTGCCTGAGCTAGTGGAACTGATGGTACTACAGGTGCTGCTCCCACTATGGTATGAGCTACACCTCAACCTCTACCTTGGCCCCAGCTTCTACCACTAACTGGTGGCACTGGTGGCTAACCGTCCGATCCGGTAGTACGTGTTCTCACCATCTGTGAGAGAATAGAATAACGGGATTTTTAGTTTCCTGAATCAACAAGTTCGCACGACCGAATACAATAAAGTGAAATTTTATAAGGGTTCGGCAGCCACTCGAAGATAAGTAGAGACGTCTCTGTATCGATCCACAAGACTCTACTAAACTTGCTCATGACTCGTGAGACCTATGTAACCTAGGCTCTGATACCAACTTGTCACGACCCAAAATCTCACATGTCGTGATGGCACCTATCTTAATACTAGGCAAGCCAACAATCTCAATAAACCATCGTATCTCTTAAATTTGAAACATAATAATTAAATTTAGCGGAAGAAATCTCACAAATATAAATATAACACTCCCAAAACTCGGTGTCACCGGGTACATGAGCATCTAATATGAATACAATGTATGACTCATAAAAATCACTGTCTGAAAGTATAGAACAATACAATAACTGAAGAAAAGAGAGACAAGGTCAGCGGACGCCAGACAACTACCTTGATAGTCTCCAACTTGTAACACACTAAGGTCTAACAGTCGCCGTGTCCGGAAGCATATGGATCTGCACACAAGGTGCAGAGTTTAGTATGAGTACAACCAACTCAATAAGTAACAAGACTAACCTCTAGGTGGAAAGTAGTGACGAGCTCCGCAGATACAGTCCAGTATAATTAATGATACAGAAATGTAAGCATGCTTTCAAGTTCAACAGTTAAAAATCGGTACAAGTAACATAGATCATTACTGCATGATAGGAGGAATATGACATCTCAGTGGAAAGACCTCATGTAATATTGGTCACAAATTATTCGGTTACTTGGTACTGTTTATGTCCAATCCGGGGATATTCCATCCCGTATATATATATATATATACACACACACACACATCCATCGACTGATAGTCAGCCACTCAGTACCGTATAAGGCCAATCCAGTCCTGGGGTAATTCACCCCCACATATAAATGATACGGACAAGATCCATGTCCAGGAAAAATTCATCACAATATAAATAAATAACACAAGTTCATGCCTTGGGAAGTCCATCCCGAATATATATAATCATCTACACTCACTGGGTGTGTGTACAGACTCCAGGCTCCTTTAGCCCAAGCGTGATATAAAGCCTTTATGGCCTACTATAGGCGAGCAGTCCCGATCCGTATAATAATAAAACCTATAAGGCCTGCTGCAGGTGGGCAACCCCGATCCATAAAATAGTAAAGCCTGTAAGGCCTACTGCAGGAGGGCAACTCCGATGCAATACAAATTATAGAAATTAATTCCATAAGAAAATATAAATTTTCTATCAAAATCCGAAATTTAGCTCAAAAATCGCCTGTGGGGTCCACGTCTCGGAACATGACAAAAGTTACAAAATCCGAAAGCTTATTCAACCATGAGTCTAACCATACCAATTTTACCAAAATCCGACGTAACTCGACCCTTAAATCTTCAAATTAAACCAGGAGGGTTTTCCAAAATTTTCAACTTACTTCACCCATTAAATGATGGATTCAAAGGCATAATCATGGAAATTAATCAAAGCTGGATAAGAATCTCTTACCCCAAACTCCCATGCAAGAATCTCTCCAAAAATCACCTTCTACCGAGCTCCCAATTCAATTTTGTGTTATGAACTCAAAACCCCCATTTTGGGACTTTTAATTCTGCCCAGATATGCCTTCATCGCGAACGCGGAAAGATCCTCGCGTTCGTGAATAAAAAACTCAACTACCTAGAATTAACCCTTTGCAAATGCGACACAAGCCTCGCGAACGTGAAGCATTGCTATTCCCTCACTTTGCAAATGCGACACACCCCACGTGAATGTGAAGGCCAAATGCACGGGATCCCCAGCTGCCTTCTCTTCTTCGCGAACACGATCCCATCTTTGCGAACGCGACGCTTTAATACCATCTCCTCTTCACGAATGCGAGACCCCTCGCGAACGCGAAGGGAAAATCTTGCCTGTCTAAAATTCCCCTTCGCGAACACGAGGGCCCACTCGTGAACTCGAAGAAGGAAACAAGAAACACACACAAGCAGTCTTCAACCAACATGCCAAGTCCAAAAATGATCCGTTAACCTCCCGAAACTCACCCGAGCCCCTCGGGACCTCAACCAAACATACCATAAAGTCCCAAAATATCATACAAACTTAGTCGAATGCTCAAATCACCTCAAACAATACTAAAACCACGAATCATACCCCAATTCAAGCCTAATGAACTTTGAAATTTCAAATTTCTACAAACAACATCGAAACCTATCAAATCACGTCCGATTGACCTCAAATTTTGCACACAAGTCATAAATGACATAACATAGGTATTTTAATTTTTAGAATCGAATTCCGACCCCGATATCAAAAAGTCACCCCCAGTCAAACTTCCCAAAAATTCGACTTTCGCCATTTCAAGCCTAATTCCACTACGGACCTCCAAATAATTTTTCGGACACGCTCATATGTCCAAAATTACCATACGAAGCTATTGGAATCATCAGAATTCAATTCTGAGGTCGTTTATACATAAGTGAATATCCGGTCGACTTTTCTAACTTAAGTTTTTAATTATGAGACTAAGTATCTCATTATACTCCGAAATCCTTCAGACCGAACCAACTAACTCGATAAATCATAAATTAACTGTAAGGCATACATTGAGCAGTAAATGGTGAAACAGGGTTATAATACTCAAAACGACCGGCTGGGTCGTTACAGTACTGTACTATTTCATTGACATTGTACAAAACCTTATCAGACATTTTTTAAAGACTGATCAGCTTAAACACCAGAACCAAACAAAACTATTTTGCAAAACAAAACCCCAACATAATGAAAGATCCAAAACAAGTGAAAGAGTAGTGCAAAAAAGCAATGAATAGAAGGTTAGCCTTCAGGTTCAAGGAAATCCGCTATTTTTGCCGTTGTGTCAAAAAATGGGCTTAAGAGGATTGCAAATGGAAGCTTTCCAATAACTGACTCTATAATTTCAAAGAGTTGTGTAAACAAGCAATGAATAAAAGGTTAACCTTCACCAAATGGTAAAATAAGTTGAGTGTGCATTTTAGGGGAAATACTAACTTACGCTATATGTACGAATTAGACGTTTAAGTAACAACTCGTCTGAAGCTTGGAAAACAAAGCTATGACAATTGCCTAAATGCTCTATTCTTGTCTTTTTTGGCAGATTATTCCCTTTGTTTTTCCATTATTTTCATCATATGTTTTGTATTCTATTTAATTAGTATTGTATTATTTCATTGATATTGTACAAAACCTTATCAGATTATTTTAAAAGACTAATCAGCTTAAATACCACAGCCAAACAATACTATTTTGAAAAACCAAACCACAACATAATGAAAGATCCAAAACAAGTGAAAGAGTAGTACAATAAAGTAATGAATAGAAGGTTAACCTTCAGGTTCACGGAAATCCTCCATTTTTGCTGTTTGGTAAAAAAAATCGGCTTAAGAGGATTGTAAATGGAAGTTCTCCAACAACTGACTTTGTAATTTCAAATAGTTGTGAAAAAAAGTAATGAATATATGGTTAACCTTCACCAAATGCTAAAATAAACTGATTGTGTATTTTAGGGGAAATGCTAACTTACGCTATATGTACGAATTAGACGTTTAAGTAAAAGCTCGTCTGAAGCTTGGAAAAAAAGCTACACCAATTGCCAAAATACTCTATTCTTGTCTTATTTGACAGGTTTTTTCTCTTTTGTTTTCCATTATTTTCATCCTTTTTTTTGTAGTATATTAAATTAGTACTGTACTATTTCATTGACATTGTATAAAACCTTATTAGACTTTTTTTTAAAGATTGATCAGCTTAAACATCAGAACCAAACAATACTATTTATAAAAACAAAACCCCAACTTAATGAAAGATCCAAAACAAGTGAAAGAGTATTGCAAAAAAAAGCGATGAATAGAAGGTCAACCTTCATGTTCAAGAAAATCCGCTATTTTTGCTGATTGGTCAAGAAATGGGCTTAAGAGGATTGCAAACGGAAGCTCTCCAAAAACTGAATGTGTAATTTCAAAGAGTAGTGCTAAAAAGAAATGAATAGAAGGCTAACTTTCACCAAATGCTAAAATAAGTTGGGTGTGCATTTTAGGAAAAATGCTAACTTATGCTATATGTACGAATTAGACGTTTAAGTAACGGCTCGTCTGAAGCTAGGAATATAAGCTATGCCAATTGCCGAAATGCTCTATTCTTGTCTTATTTGGGAGGTTTTTTCATTATTTTCATCCTTTTTGGTAGTCTATTTAATTAGTACTATACTATTTCATTGACATTGTACAAAACCTTATCACACATTTTTTTAAAGACTGATCAGCTCAAACACCATAACCAAATAATACTATTTTGAAAAATAAAACCCCAACTTAATGAAAGATCCAAAACAAGTGAAAGAGCAATGCAAAAAAGCAATGAATAAAAGGTTAACCTTCAGGTTCAAGGAAATCCGCCATTTTTGCTATTTGGTCAAAAATGGGCTTAAGGGGATTGCAAATGGGAGCACTCCAACTATTACACTGTCACGATCCAAAATTTTCCACCGACGGGATCGTGATGGCGCCTAACATTTTACTTGCTAAGGAAGCCAATGTTAGAGAATCATTAAACCAATTCCTTATTTCCATTCAGTAATTAACAATAATTAACTAAGGTGAAATATAATATGTACGGAATATCATAAAACTGTATTAATTATTACCACTCGGATCTGGAGTCATAATTCACGAGCATTCTAGAATTTACTACAAGTAATAGTCTAAAAGAATTACAACTCTCTGAATGAAAGAAATAGTAGAACATAAAAGATAGACGGGAACTTCAAGGTCTGTGAATGCCGACAGATATACCTTGAGTCTCCGGACAGCGGACCAGTAGCAAATCTCGATCAACCTGAGCCGGTATCAAAATCTGCATAGAAAGTACAGAGTGCAGCATCAGTACAACCGACCCCATGTACTGGTAAGTGTCGAGCCTATGCCTCGACGAAGTAGTGATGAGGCTAAGCCAAGGCACCTACAAATCAACCTGTACAATTTAACAATGTATATACAAATAACAGAAATGAAGAACTAAACAGGAATTCTTGGGAGAGGAACATACTAAGGGGAATACAAGATAAAGAACTATAGCAGAATGATCACCAGAGCAGTCAATATACCATGAATCAACAGGAATAGTGAATACAGTAAGGAAAAATGTACGACACCACCCTTCGTGCTTTTACTCTCAATCTCACTATAACATTAATAGAAACAACACGACATCACCCTTCATGCATTAACTCTCATATCATGGCACGGCATCACCCTTCATGCATTAACACCCACAATATAGCACGACATCACCCATCGTGCATTAACACTCACAATATGGCACGACATCACCCTTCGTGCATTAACACTCACAATATGGCATGTCATCACCTTTCGTGCATTAACACTCTCCCTTACCATAATACAATGCATAAATAATAACAGGGAGATTGAATAACAAGTACAAACCTTACTTCAATATTTGGTTCCATAATATGAATCTCAACTTTGAAATAAAAACTCAATTATTACCAGAAAATCCGTAAACATGATAAGAAAATCTGTAACACGTAGCAATTTGGCATAGGAAAGAGACAATATAAGAAAAATAGAGAAATATGAAAAACAGGTAAATTAGCGGCGCATAAGTACTCGTCACCTCACATATATGCCGCTCATATGGATTTCACTTAGCAAGTAATCTAATGTTCCTAATTCCCTCAAATCAGGGTTAGACACAACACTTACCTCGCTCCGAAGGCCACTTAATTCTCGATCATAGCCTTTCCTTTGGAATTCACCTACAAACCACTCGTATATATTAAAAAATGACTCAATAATATCAAATATTGCTAAAGGAATCAATTATATTGCATAAGTTAAATTTCCCAAGTTTTCCTCCAAAAAGTCAAAAAATTGACCCCGGGCCCGCTTGGTCAAAACCCGAGGTTCGGACCAAAATCCATTTACCCATTCATCCCGAGCCCAAATATATAATTGGTTTTGGAATCCGACCTCAAATTGAGGTCTAAATCCCCAAATTTCCGAAATCCCTAGTTTCTACCCTAACCCCTAATTCTACCATGAAAACTCTAGATTTTAGGTTGAAAATTCAAGAAATGTAATGGGTAATTGAAAGAAAATGGTTTAGAATCACTTACCAACACTTTAGGGAAGGAATAACTCTTGAAAAATCGCCTCACACCATTTGGTTTTTGAGAAAAATGAATTTTTGGCTAAATCCCGTTTTTGGATTCTGTTAAGTGTTGGGCCACAGTGTTCATTGCGTTCGCGAGAGCACTGTCGCGTTCGCGAAGAGTATAGGTTGCCAAGCCTTCGCGTTTTCGTGACAGTGCTCGCGTTCGCGTAGGCTACCCTTCCCTGGTCTTCGCGTTCTCGAGTCAGTGATCGCGTTCACAATGATGAAAAGGCTGACTCCCCCTCCCTACTGCCTAACACTATGCGTTCGTGATGGGATTGTTGCGTTCGCGAAGGGTAACGCCCCCATCGCTTCACGTTCGCGAAGAAGAAATCCCTGCCTCATCAGTTTATTCTTCGCGTTCGCGAGATGACCTTCGCAAACGCGAAGAAGGACATGCCAGAACCCAGACTCTCTAGAAAAAAAATAGATTTCCAAAGTCCAAAACATACCGTAGCCTATTCGAAACTCACCCGAGCCTCGGGGCTCCAAACCAAACATACACACAAGTCTAAAAATATCATACGGACCTGCTCACATGATCAAATCGCCAAAATAATACCTAGAACTCTAAATTTAGCACCAAATCAAATCAAATTCTCAAGAGCACTTTAAAGTTACTATTTTCTCAGCCGAAGGTACGAATCACGTCAAATCAACTCCGTTTCTCACCAAATTTCACAGACAAGTCTTAAATATCATAATGAACCTGTACCAGGCTCCTAAACCAAAATATGGACCCGGCACTAACAGTGCCAAACATCAATCAATTCTTAAAAATAAATAATTTCCAGACTTTTAATTTCATCAAGAATTCATAACTTGAGCTAGGGACCTCCAAATTCGATTCTGGGAATACACCCAGGTCCCATAATTTGATACGGACCCACCAGGACCGTCAAAATATGGATCCGGTCCCGTTTACGAAAAACGTTAACCGAAGTCAACTAAAATCAACTTTTAAGGCAAAAATTCTTATTTTTATTAGTTTTCAACATAAAAGCTTTTCGGAAACATGCCCGGACTGTGCACGTAAATCAAGGAGGGTAAAAATGAGATTTTTAAGGTTTAAGAGTGTAGATTCGAGTTCTAAACATAAGATGACCTTTTGGGTCATCACATTCTCCACCTTTAAAACAACCGTTCGTCCTCGAACGGACATAGGAAAGTACCTGGGCTGGTGAAAAGGTGGGGATATCTACTTCGCATATCGAACTTGGACTCCCAAGTAGATGCCTCAATAGGCTGACCTCTCCACTACACTCGAACTGAAGGGTAACTCTTTGATCTCAACTGGCGAACTTGCCGGGATAGAATTGCCACCAGCTCCTCCTCAAAGTCAAATCCTTGTCCAACTGGACAGAGCTGAAATCTAACACATGGGACGGATCGCCGTGATACTTTCGAAGCATGGACACATGGAATACTGGATGAACAGCTGCTAAACTAGGTGGCAATGCAAGCCTGTAAGCCATCTCTCCCACTCTCTCCAGAATCTCTAAAGGTCCGATATACCTAGGGCTCAACTTGCCCTTCTTTCCGAACCTCATTACACCCTTCATGGGTGATACCCGAAGTAACACACTCTCTCCGACTATGAATGCAACATCACAAAATCTATGGTCGGCATAACCCTTATGCCTGGACTGAGCTGCGCGAAGTCGATCCTGAATAATCTTGACCTTATCCAAGGCATCCTGTACTAGGTCTGTGACCAACAACCGAGCCTCTCCCGGCTCGAACCACCCAACTGGCAAACGGAATCGCCTTCTGTATAATGCCTCATATGGAGCCATCTGAATGCTCAACTGGTAACTATTATTATAAGCCAACTTCGCAAGTGGCAAAATATGATCCCAAAAACCTCCAAAGTGTATAACACAAGCGCAAAGCATATCCTCCAATATCTGAATAGTGCGCTCTAATTGCTCGTCCGTCTGAGGATGGAATGTGGTGCTCAGCTCTACCCGCGTACCCAACTCACGCTGTACTGCCCTCTAGAAGTGCGAGGTGAACTGTGTACCTCGGTCAGATATAATGGACACGGGCACACCGTGAAGACGAACGATCTCCCCGATGTAAATCTCTGCCAACCGCTTTGAGGAATAGGTAACTGCCACGGGAATGAAATGCGCTGACTTAGTCATCCTGTCCACAATGACCCAAACTGCATCGAACTTCCTCTGAGTCCGTGGGAGTCCAACAACAAAATCCATAGTGATACACTCCCACTTCCACTTAGGAATCTCTAACCTCTGAAGTAAACTACCAGGTCTCTGATGCTCACACTTTACCTGCTGACAATTCATACACTGAGCTTCATATGCAACTATATCCTTTTTCATTCTCCTCCACCAATAATGTTGACGCAAATCTTGATATATTTTAGCGGTACCTGGATAAATAGAATACCTGGAACTGTGTGCCTCTTCAAGAATTAATTCACGAAGCCCATCCACATTAGGCACACAAATACGACTCTGCATTCGCAGAACTCCATCTTCCCCCACAACAACCTATTTGGCATCACCGTGCCACACCATGTCCATAAGGACAAGTAAATGAGGATCATCATACTGCCTCTCTCTGATGCACTCATATAAAGAAGACCGAGTGACTGTGCAAGCTAGAACCCAACTGGGTTCTGAAATATCTAACCTCACGAACTGATTAGCCAAAGTCTGAACATCTACAGCTAATGACCTTTCACAAATCGGAATATACGCAAGACTGCCCATACTCACAACCTTTCTACTCAAAGCATCGGCCACCACATTGGCCTTTTCGGGGTGATACAAAATGGTGATATCTTAGTCTTTTAATAACTCCAATCATCTTCTCTGCCTCGAATTAAGATCTTTTTGTTTGTACTGAAGGCTACGATAATCAGTAAATACCTCACACGAGACACCGTAAAGGTAATGCCTCCAAATCTTCAGCGCATGAATAATGGCTGCCAGGTCTAAGTCATGAACAGGATAATTTTTCTCATGAACCTTCAACTGTCGCGATGCATATGCAATCACCATGCCATCTTGCTTTAATACTGCACCAAGCCCAATGTGAGATGCATCACAATATACTATATACGATCCTGGACCTGTGGGTAATACCAACACTGGCACCGTCGTCAAAGCAGTCTTGAGTTTCTGAAAACTCAACTCACACTCATCTGACCATCTGAATGGGACACCTTTCTGAGTCAGTCTGGTCAATGAATTTTCTATAGATGAAAACCCTTCCACGAACCGACGATAATAACCTACTAAATCAGGAAACTCCGGATCTCTATAACTGAAGTAGGCCTAGGCCAATTCTGAACAACCTTAATCTTCTTGGGATCCACCTTTATGCCTTTTGCCGATACAACATGCCCTAAAAAGGCAACTGAGTCTAACCAAAACTCACATTTTGAAAACTTGGCATATAACTGATTATTCTTCAAAGTGTGAAGCACACTTCGAAGATGATGCTCATGCTTCTCTCGACTGTTGGAGTAAATCAAGATATCATCAATGAATACAACCACAAAAGAATCCAAATAAGGCTTGAACACCTGATTTATCAAATCCATAAATGCTGCTGGGTCATTTGTCAACCCAAATGACATCACTAGGAATTCGTAATGCCCATACTGAGTCCGAAAAACTATTTTAGGGACATCAGATGCCCTAATCTTCAACTGATGGTAACCAGACCTCAAATCGATCTTCGAAAATACCTTGGCACCCTGAAGCTGATCAAATAAGTCATCAATTCTTGGCAACGGATATTTGTTTTTGATAGTGGCCTTATTCAACTGCCGATAATCTATACACATCTGCATAGAGCCATTTTTCTTCTTTACAAATAATACTGGTGCACCCCAGGGCGAGACACTAGGTCTAATGAATCCATGATCAAGCAAGTCTTGTAACTGCTCTTTCAATTCTTTCAACTCCGGCGGGGCCATACGGTATGGTGGAATAGAAATGGGCTGAGTGCCCGAAGCCATATCAATACAGAAGTCAATATCTCTGTCGGGTGGCATCCCCAGCAAATCTGTAGGAAATACTTCTGAAAATTCACGAACAACTGGTACTTAGTCCATAGAAGGAACATCCGCACTGGGATCGCGAATATAAGCCAAATAGGCTAGACACCCTTTCTCTACCATACACCGAGCTTTTATATAAGAAATAACCATGCTGGCAGAATGACCAGGAGTTCCTTTCCACTCTAACCGAGGTAACCCCGGCATAGCTAGGGTCACTGTCTTGGCATGATAATCCAATATAGCATGATAAGGGCACAGCCAATCCATACCCAAGATGACATCAAAATCTACCATATCAAGAAGTAGAAGATCTACACTAGTCTCAAGATTACTAATAGTAACCACACACGAACGATAGACATGATCTACTACAACAAAGTCTCCCACCGGTGTAGATACACACACAAAAATACCCAGAGAATCACAAGGCACAACCAAATATGAAGCAAATTAGGAGGACACATAGGAATAAGTAGATCCTGGATCAAATAGAACTGAAGCATTTCTATGAAAAACTGGAATAATACATGTTATCACAGCATCAGATGACTCAACCTCAGGCCTAGCTGAAAAAGCATAAAATCGGGGCTGGGCCCCACCACTCTGAACTGCGTCCATGGGATGGCCTCTACCTCTAACGGTCTGACCTCCACCTCTAATGGCATGATTGGTTAACCTTCAGGTTCAAGGAAATCCGCCATTTTTGTTGTTTGGTCAAAAATGGGCTTAAGAGGATTATAAATGGAAGCACTCCAACAATTACGCTATATATATGATTTAGACTTTTAAGTAACAGCTCGTCTGAATATTGGAAAAAAAGCTACGCCAATTGCCAAAATGCTCTATTCTTGTATTATTTGGCAGGTTTTTTCTCTTTATTTTTTCCATTATTTCATCCCTTTTTTATAATCTATTTAATTAGTACTTTACTATTTGATTGACATTTTACAAAACCTTATCAGAATTTTTTTCAAAGACTGATCAGCTCAAACACCAGAACCAAATAATACTATTTTGAAAAATAAAACCCCAACTTAATAAAAGATCCAAAATAAGTGAAAGAGTAGTGCAAAAAAATAATGAATGTAAGGTTAAGCTTCAGGTTCAAGAAAATCCGTCATTTTTGCTGTTTGGTCAAAAATGTGCTTAAGAGGATTGCAAATTGAAGCACTCCAATAATTACGCTATATTTACGAATTAGACTTTTAAGTAACAGCTCGTCTGAATCTTGGAAAAAAAGCTACGCCAATTGCCAAAATGCTATATTCTTATATTATTTGGCAGGTATTTTCTCTTTATTTTTTTTATTATTTTCATCCCCTTTTTTTGTAGTCTATTTATCTAGTACTGTACTATTTCATTGACATTGTACAAAACCTTATCAGACTTTTTTTCAAAGACTGATCAGCTCAAACACAAGAACCAAACAATACTATTTTACAAAATAAAACCCCAACTTAATGAAAGATCCAAAACAAGTGAAAGAGTAGTGCAAAAAAGCAATGAATAGAAGGTTAACCTTGAGGTTCAAGGAAATCCGCCATTTTTGTTGTTTGGTCAAAAATGGGCTTAAGAGGATTGTAAATGGAAGCACTCCAACAATTACGTTATATGTACGAATTAGACGTTTAAGTAACGGCTTGTCTGAATCTTGGAAAAAAGGCTACGCCAATTGCCAAAATGCTATATTCTTATATTATTTGGCAGGTTTTTTCCCTTTGTTTTTCTATTATTTTTATCCCTTTTTTTGTAGTCTATTTAATTAGTATTATACTATTTCATTGACATTGTACAAAATCTTATCAGACTTTTTTTCAAAGACTGATTAGCTCAAACACCAGAATCAAACAATACTATTTTGATAAACAAAACCCCCGACTTAATAAAAGATCCAAAACAAGTGAAAGAGTAGTGCAAAAAAGTACTGAATAGAAGGTTAGCCTTCAGGTTCAAGAAAATCCGCCATTTTTGTTGTTTGGTCCAAAATGGACTTAAGAGGATTGCAAATGGAAGCACTCTAACAATTACGCTATATGTACGAATTAGATGTTTAAGCAAGAGATGGTGTGAAGCTTGGAAAAAAAGTTACGCCAATTGCCAAAATGCTCTATTCTTGTCTTATTTGGCAGGTTTTTTCCCTTTGTTTTTCCATTATTTTCATCCCTTTTTTGTAGTCTATTTAATTAGTACTGTATTATTTCATTGACATTGTACAAAACCTTATCAGACTTTTTTTCAAAAACTAATCAGCTCAAACACCAGAACCAAACAATACTATTTTGAAAAACAAAACCCCAACTTAATGAAAGATCCAAAACAAGTGAAAGAGTAGTGCAAAAAAGCACTGAATAGAAGGTTAACCTTCAGGTTCAAGTAAATCCGCCATTTTTGTTGTTTGGTCAAAAATGGGCTTAAGAGGATTGCAAATGGAAGCACTCCAACAATTACGCTATATGTACGAGTTAGATGTTTAAGTAACAGCTGGTCTGAAGCTTGAGAAAAAAAGCTACGCCAATTGCCAAAATACTCTATTCTTGTCTTATTTGGCAGGTTTTTTCCCTTTGTTTTTCCATTATTTTCATCCTTTTTATGTAGTCTATTTAATTAGTACTGTACTATTTCTTTGACATTGTAGAAAATCTTATCAGACTTTTTTTTAAAGACTGATCAACTTAAACACGAGAACCAAACAATACTATTTTAAAAAATAAAATCCCAAACTTAATGAAAAATTCAAAACAAATGAAAGAAATCACTCATAGTAGTACAAAAAATCTTAAAAGCTCATGCTAAAAGAAGCACAAGACGAAATGGAAGCTTAAATCTTCCATAAGATCATAAGCAAAACACACACAAAAAAGAAAGAGAAAAAAACAGCAGGTTAAGTTACAGGAATCAATAGCGCAAAAATCAAGAAAGTGAATTCAATAAACCAAATGCAAGATCGTATACACTAAGAAAGTGAACCCACTAAAATACATTTTATCATTAAATTCATAAATCAAATACAGACTGTATAAACTAAGAAGGTAAAACCCACAAGAAAACACATTTTTCATGAGATTAATAAACCGAATACATAGTGAGTTGTTCGAGAGCTTCAAAGAGCAGTACAAAAAAGTAATGAATAGAAGGCTACCTTCATCAAATGGTAAAATAAGTTGAGTGTGCATTTTAGTGGAAGAATGCTAACTTACATTATACGTAGGAAATTATACGTTTAACTAACAGCTCGTCTAAAATTTGAAAAAAAAATACGCCAACTGCAAAATATTATATTCTTGTCTTATTTGGCAGGTTTTTTCTTCTTTATTTTTTCATTATTTTCATCCTTTTATGTTTGTTTGTAGTCTATTTAGTAGTAGTACTATTTCATTTACATGTATAAAACCTTATCAGATATGTATTTGTTGAGAGAAGTTTTACTATAATTGCCAACTTTTCAAATTAAAAGTAAAAAGGTACTGTTTTCCTTTATATTCCAAGGTAATATAGTAATAAGACAAAACAAAAAAGAGGAATTATGTAGAAAGTAGGAGTTTGAGCGCAAATTTAATGACATTTTCTCTTTAAAATGATGCTTTGAGCTATTTTTTTTAGACTAATGTCCATTAATTAATCTGTTTTTCTAATATCATTATTGGTTTAATTTCCAACACACTTACAAATTTATTAAGTGAACAGAACAATAGCTACAGCTATAGACATTGTTAAGTAATGGAGTAGTAGTATTGAATACTTTAATTAATTTATCACATTTTACAAATTAAGTTATTTGGGTTGATGTCACACTTAACTTGCATAAGTGGAATCGTCCAATTCTCAAAAGGAGAGTGGTTTAGGCAAGGCGGAACCATGAATTCTCACCATAGATTGATGAAAATACAAGAATGTTACACCTAAAATTCGAACCTACAAACTTAAACTAAATTTTTTGTCGATTGTTCCTTTTTGCATCATGGTTAGTAAATGATCATCTTTTTATTTTTCTTGTAACTATGGACCTTTTAGGCTACGGCATTGTAACGATCCGACTTGTCGTTTTAAGAATTACAGTCCCGTTCAGTGACTTAAGGTCTCGAGCAGTTTCGTAATATGTATTATGACCCGCGTGTGTGGTCAATTTTGATTTTCGGAAGATTCGGAATTAAATTAAAAGAAAAATTCTCATTTTGAAGCTTAAATGGAAAGAGTTGACCGGAGAGTTGACTTTTGAGCAAACGACATCGGAATGGAATTTTGATGATGTCAATAGTTTTGTATGGTGATTTCGGAGTTAGGCGTGTGTACGGATTTGGATTTGGAAGTCCGTAGGATAATTCGGTGCATTTTGGCGAAAGTTTGGAAAATAAAAGATTTTTGAAAAGTTTGACCGAGAGTTGACTTTTTGATATCGGGGTCAGAATCCGATTCTAAAAATTAAAATAGCTCTATTATGTCATTTATGACTCGTGTGAAAAATCTAAAGTCATTCCAGATTGATTTGATATGTTTCGGCACAAAATATAAAAGTTGAAAAATTTAAAAATTCATAATTCAATTCGATTCACGATTCGTAATTTCGGTGTTGTTTTTTTGACGTGGTATGAAGCCTCGACTAAGTTCCTATTGTATTTTGAGACATGTTGGTATAATTGGTTAAAGTCCCGAGGGCCTCGGGTGGATTTTGGAAGGTAAACGGAATGGATTTCGGACAAAGAGGGTTGCTGGAAATTTCTGTTGCAAAGTTGTTCGCCAGAAATTTTTGGTGCGTGGAGCCAACTTTGAAAGGTTATATCTTACAATCTATAAGGAATCTGAAAAGTTTTTATCGAAATTGTAGCCCTTTGATTCTAGTTTCCTGAAAGGTAAACCATTTATTATTTGGACATTTGTACAGAAAGTTATGATGGATTGAATGAAGGCTGGTAGAGCAGTTTCGTCAGAAATTTCTGATGCGTGGAGCCGACTTTGGAATCTTATATCTCGCAATTCATAAGGAATCAGAAATTTATTAAAACATGAAAGTTGTAGTCTTTTGATTCTAGTTTCGAGAAAGTTAAACCATTTATCATTTGAACATTTATACATAAAGTTATGATCGATTGAATGAAGGTTGGTGTAAGCAAGTTCTGGTGTGGACGTTTAGTGACGGAAAATGGACTTTTAGAGACGGATGGACAGAAACTTAAGGACCAAAAATGGTCATTTCCTTCATTTCGTTTTGGACTTTTGGAGCACGGTTCATGGGCGATTTTCACGAAAAAATATTGGGGTAAGTGTTCCTTATCCTATATTGATTATATTTCATGATTTCATACTCATTTACATCATGAATCTGTGAATTTATGGAAGAAAAATCAAGATTTTTGTAAAATCTTCCAAAAATAAAAATTTAAGATTTGGAGGTCGAGTTGTTATCGGAATTTGAAAAAATTGATATGGGTGGACTCGAAATTGAATGAGTCGTCGGATTTTGTGAGTTTTATCGGATTCCGATACATGGGCCCCACGGGCGAATTTTGAGTTAAATTTCAGATTTTGTTGGAAAATTAATATTTTCATATGGAATTAATTCCTATAATTAGTATTCACTGAATTTAATTAATTTGGTTAGATTTGAACTGTCTGGAGGTCAATTCAAGCAATAAGGCAATTTTGGAATATCGGCCTAACTTCAAAAAGGTAAGTGTCTTGCTTAGCCTCGAGTGGGGGAATTACCCCTTAGGCATTGAATCTTATATGCCATTTGTGAAATATAAAAAACCGTGTACGTGAGGCGACGAGTACGTACTCGGGCCTATATGTGCAAAACCCATTGAGTTAAAGTCTTGAAAAAATTGTGTAGTAATTTGGATAATTGTTAGTATTTATTAAATTATTTATTTGCCATGCCTAAATCCTTGTTGTTGAATTTATTTTTATATGACAATTTGATGTGATTGTTACTTGAAAATTTACGTAATTTCGTGAGTATTGTTGGTTTGGTAGTTTTTGGAAATTAAATTTCAATATGAATTTTTCCTATGCAAATAGTTAATTAAGCAAGGTTAAGAAGAAGTGTTAATATAATTATCTAAATTTGAATTAATGAAGACTTTGCTTTATGCTGAGAAATTTCTATCTTTATTGATTGTTTTTGGGTGTTATACACATTGTGTGGGGCCTTCAGCTATTTGTTGTGAACTTAATTGATTTGGTTGTATCTTTAGAATTTTGGTTGTGGCTATTGGGCAAATTGTGATATGAATTGATTTTGTTATGTTGCCGTGATAATTTTCCGTATAAATCGTTGTGTTGTGTGAGTTATTATTTTGGGGAGATAAGGGTGGCATTTCACTGTTGATATTATGTGGGTATAAGGGTGGCATTTCACTGTTGTTGTGTTTGTTGGAATATTATTTGAGCGGAGCGATAAGGGTGGCTATATGAGCGATAAGGGTGGCAATAGGAGCGATAAGGGTGGCTATAGGAGTGATAAGGGTGGCAATAAGAGCGATAAGGGTGGCTATTGTCAGGGACGATATGTGATGATGTGGAGTTGTGGTGTTGGTAATTTTCATGTGATGTTGTGATTTTCTTGTGTTTATTTTTATACCTTGTATAATTTGTCTTGTTGTTGGTAAATTGAGAACAATCTGATTTATATTGAAATTGAGAGCATGTGGTTATTGCCAGGCGGATTATAAAATAAAATGTGGGCACGAGGTGCCGCGAGTAAATAATGAAGATATTGGCACGTGAATTGTCCATGCAGTTAGGATATGAAAAGTGGGCACGAGGTATCGAAAAAATATGATGATTTAATTATGGGCACGAAGTACCGTGGAAATATAAAAATGGGCTGAGACCCGTGTTTACGAAAAATATAAAAATAGGAGACCCATATTTTTATGATTATGAAATGAGGTGTCACATGGTAACTTTTTAATTGAAAGAATTATATTCAAAATATTTATTTGGAAGGATTTTTATTCAAAAAGAATCATATGAAAGAATTGTATTTGAAAGATGTTTATTTGACGAAATTATATTTGAAAAAGAGTTTTATTCGTAAGAATTATATGTGAAACATATTTAATTGAAGAACTTGATTTAACTGGGTGTAATTGTATTTATTAATTGTTGAGCAATATTAATGGTGATTTTATTATTTTACTGTGCATATCACTGGTTGTTTTATGTTGCCCTTGTTATTTGTTTCCTATTATTTGTATATTATATTGCACAGGTTATTAGACTAGTGAGTGTCTTGACTGTACCTCTTCTCTACTCCACTGAGGTTAGTCTTGATACTTACTAGTTACTGACCGTGGTGTACTCATACTACACTTTTGCATATTTTTGTGCAGAGTCAGGTATTGGAAATATCGGATTTGGGCAGAGTTTAAGAAGGATCGTAAGAATTCAAGGTAGAGTTGCTTGGTCGTCGCAGTCCCTTGGAGTCTTTTTCATTTCATTGTACTGTTAATTTTTAATCAAACAGTATTGTGTATTCGGTCCTCGTGATCATCCCATGTATTCTGTTAGATTTCGTGAGTGAGTACTACCAGTCTTGGGAGGTTGTATATTCATATTTGTTCCGCTGTTAGTTTTGATTACTTATTTAATTCAAAATAAATGGCTTTAAAAAAAATGTAATTGAAATCGGCTTACCTAGTCATAGAGATTAGGTACCATCACGACGGCTGTGGTGGAATTTTGGGTCGTGACAGGCATAAAAATATCTTTTTCAACAAAAAAATCTAATGTTACAGTCTATAATTTTGCAACTTATTTCAAATATTAGACCGCACAATTTAATATTTTGTGAACAAACTGAAAATCATATTGGTAAACATTAGAGGCTAAAGTTCTCCAGAGGGATAAATTCTCAAGGACTATATTTACACAACTTTTTAAAATAACGACAAAATCAAAACAGTAGCATAAAAAGGACATTTGTGTAAATCGGCCTAACTCAAAACAAAGTTTGAACCACCTTTGTCATTATATTTAAAGTTCTTTTTTTGGGGCAAGGGGGTTCTAAAAAATATGTGTGCGCGCTATAAAAATTAAAATTTTGGTCCATAATTTTAGTGAGGTCGTCAGAATATCGAACTAGATGGGAATTAACAATATCACGTTTATAATATTATATGTCAAGTCTTTGGTTCATAAAAAATCAAGATATTATTTTGAGTTAAGGTTCTAGTGAATGTTATGTCGATCTTTTAATTATGAAATTTTCAACTTCCAGACACTTAGAACTGCAAGGATGAACTATGAGATTTATTTAAAAGGAAAAATAAAACGGTACAAGCAATGACTACATAAGCTAATTTCAGAAATGACATAATTAATTAACTTACTCCTTAGGCAAGCAACAATGATCAATTTCATTTGGAGATTCTATTCCCATTACACCCATATTGTAATATACCAAAGTGAGACTAAAATAAAAACATAAAAGGAGAAGAAAAATGAGAACCTCAACCCAGAATATTATTTTATTCTTGGGGACTTGCTTTGACATATTTACCTATACGTCGCCTATATGATAGACTTAGAAAATTGGACACAGACCCAGGGTAGGATTCCTTTCTGCTTTGTAATTGGGCCTTTTGTATAGTTGGGCCATTTTTTCTTTTCTGTTATACTGGGAACCGGCCCATGTCCGAATTTATTCTTTATTGGACTACATTGTACAAACTAATAGACTTATTGGGGTCTATTGAAAATTAATGGATCATTTTCCTCTTTGTATTTACCCGAAGGTCTCTAAGCTTCTCTCTACACCGACTAGAACCTAGGGTTTTCTCCGATCCATTCACATAAATTCGATCACTTCTCACAAGTTAACATGGTATCAGAGCAATGATTCCTGACGTACTCGAGGAGCTGGTTCATCCTATCGGTTCAGATTTTTCAATTTTGAAGTTTTTTGGTTGTGTTCGACGAGAACTGTTTCGCGATTTTTTGGGAATTTTGGGCTTTTTTTGGCGTCATTCGAGGATAGCTTCAGCATTTCCTTGTTTTAACTTGACAAGGCTTTATTCCTTCGAGCATTGTGGAGGAGATACGGTACTATCTGTTCATCCCTTAGTGTATAGGATTTGTGACCTAATTGAACAATTTGTGAAGCTATTGTTTGTGTAATTTTTGCTCAATTTTTTCTCTGTAAGCAGTACTATTCTTGTTGTAGTCTTGTTTGTTTGTCCAAACCATAGGTACAAAACTGACCTCTTTCTCTCCTATTCTTCAGTCATTTCCTACATTTATTGATTCTTCACATCCTCTCTATGTGCATTCATCCGACAATCCTGGTGTTTTATTAGTGTCAGTCCCTTTTTCAGGGACTGGATATACTTTATGAAGAAAAACTATTCTAATTGCCTTGTCTGCTAAGAATAAAGCTGGGTTGATCAATGGTAGAATTCCATAACCCCCATCAAGTTCCCCCCTTTATGATTATTGGGTTAGATGTAATGACATGGTTTTTGCTTGGCTAAGCAATTCCTTATCCAAAGACATTGCATACAGTGTTTTACATTGTGATACTACTAGGGACCTTTGGAGGGATATAGAAGAAAGGTATGGTCATTCTAGTGCTAGTAGGTATTATCAAATACAAAGAGAAATTGCATGGGTATCTTAGGGTTCTTATGATATTGCTAGCTACTACACTAGGCCTAGGAAACTCTAGGATGAGTTAAAAACTGTTGTATTTGGTCCAGCATGCACTTGTGGGGCATGCAGTGATGGTCAGAAGCTTATTCATTTCCTCACAGGGTTGAATGATACCTACTCAAATGCTAGGAGCAATATTCTTATGGTGTATCATGTCCCAAACCTGGGTAAAGCATACTCCATTCTCCTTCATGATGAGAGCCAAAGGGAAATTCAGCCATCTAGTGGTTCATTCCTCTCAGAGTCAGCTTCCTTTTCTGTGAAATCTGCACCTGCCCCTGCTCAGTTCACCAATGGTCCTAAGTCCTTCTCCCAGAAAGTCAACTTTGACATTAAAAGGAAACCTCTTGTGTGAAAATACCATAAAAAGCCTGGCGATTCTCGTGTGGAACAGAAGGGTAAAAGTTTGTTTGATTCTAATTTTCAGTACGTATACGAACCTTGAAAGCGTGGCCTAACGATCCTTTAGAGCTTCGAAATTCGAAGCTAGAGGTGTCAAAAAGGTTACCACGGGTCTGTTGACAAATTTTGCAACCTTCATGAGTTCCCAAGTTACTTCAAATTCACAAAGGGTAAGAAGTCTGTTGTTATGCTCAGGTTGGTACTTCCACATCAGAGGATCAACAGTTCTCTGAGAATATGAGCACAATGTTTCATCCCCAGACGGACGGACAACCCGAGCGGACTATTCAGATTTTGAAGGATATGCTCCGCACATCTCTCCTTCTCAAGATTCAACTGGCAACACTACTGCAATGGTTGCTTATGTAGGTGTGGTCTGTAGTCTTGTTGTTTACTCTCTTGCCTTGTGTTTTGCATCACAATTAAAAGTTAACACCTGGATTCTAGATTCAGGTGCAACCAACCACATGACACCTAATAAACACCTATTACACAATATCCAGTTTTTGCCTTTCCCTTATCTTGTTACACTTTCAAATGGTTATAAGGTCAAAGTTCATTGCACTGGTTCTTTACAACTATGTGATGATTTGATTTTATCAAAAGTCCATTTAGTTCCTTCTTTTCAATTCAATTTAATCTTTGTGCCTCAACTAGTTGATCAACTTAGTTGCACAACTTTCTTTACCAAAATTTTCTGTCATTTACAAGGGCCTTCTCTGAGGAGGCCATTGAAAATTGGTAGAGCAGCAAATGGACTTTATGTCATTGATTTTGCAGTTACTCTACCAACACCTACCTCATCTGTAAATAACATCACAAATAAAAGATCAGTCAGTTTACCACAGTCTACTCCTCTTGTAAATAACATTTCAAATAAGGCATATGTTTCTTTGTGTGATTATAGTGCTTGCATTTCTGCTTATAATCATGATTGCTCTATTAATAAAACTGATCTTTTCTGGCATCAAAGACTAGGACATATACCTTTTCATAGAATGAAATCTATTGAATTCTTATCTGATGAGTTGCCTTCTAAGCAATCCTTTGTTTGTCTGTGTGTCCTTTAGTCAGACAGCAGAGACTGCCTTTTCAGGATAGTTTCCTCAAATCCACTAAACCTTTTCTATTAGTACACATTGACTTATGGGGTCCTTATCATACTAGAACATATAATGGTTTTAGATATTTTTTTAACCATTGTAGATAATTTTTTAAGAGTTGTTTGGACACACTTGCTTTCTTGTAAAAGTAATGCTTTTGATCTCATTAAGGCTTTTGTTCTGATGGTCAAAACTCACTTTAACCTCTATGTTCAAACTATTAGATCAAACAATGATTTTGAGCTTAGTTCTAGTACTAAGGCTTCATCTTTCTTTGTTGAGTCTGGTATTCTCTACCAAACTACCATTCCTCATACTCCTCAACAAAATGGTGTAGTTGAGAGAAAATACAAGAATCTTCTGGAAACCTCTAGAGCATTACTATTTCAATCCAAGCTTCCAATTAAGTATTGGGGTAAATGTGTACTCACGACTACCTATCTCATTAATAGGTTTCCTTCCACTATCCTCCAACATCTCTCTCCTTATCACAAACTACATGGGCATCCTCCTACTTATGCTCATTTAAGAACCTTTGGTTGTTTATGTTTTGCCGCCAAATATCGTCAACAACAACAACAACAAACCCAGTATAATCCTACATGTGGGGTCTGGGGAGGGTAGTGTGTACGCAGACCTTACCCCTACCTAGAAAGGTTGTTTCCGACAGACCCTCGGCTTAAGAAAAGGTGGCAAGGAAGAAAAGAAAAGAAGTAGATGAAAGAGGGGGGAAGAAAGAAAGAGGGGGAGGAGGGAGACAAAAGACAATAAGGAAAAATAGGATAAAAAGTACCATCAAGTAATAACAATCAGGGAGCAATAATTTCCAATAAAAGGGGAGAAAAAGTAGCATCAAATAGTAACAGTCAAGGAGCAATAATTTCTAGTAACAATTTTAAAACAAATAATAATGGACGTGGTAGCTAAGTACCAGATACACTAACAATCTAAAAGAAAGTATCTCTCAACCAACAACAAGGATACTACTAGTACTACTGGTAAACCTAGGAGGAAGTCACAATTACTTGTCAACCCATCACCTTAATCTTCGACCTTCATACCTTCCTATCGCTAGTTATGTCCTCGGTTAGGTGAAGCACCGACATGTCCTGCCTAATCACCTTTTTCCAATATTTCTTTGGCCTACCCCTGCCTTTCCTCAAGCCCGCCATGTTCAACCTCTCATACCTCCTGACCGGGGAATCTATGTCTCTCCTCCTCACATGCCCAAACCATCGAATTCTCGATTCCCGTAACTTGTCTTCCACCGATGCCACTCACACCTTGTCCCTAATAACTTCATTCCTAATCTTGTCTTTCCTGGTATGTCCACACATCCATCTCAATATTTTCATTTCAGCTACGCTCATCTTTTGGACATGTGACTTCTTGACGAGCCAACACTCAGCCCCATACAACATAGTCGGTCTAACCACCACCCTGTAAAACTTGCCCTTAAGTCTAGACGGCATATTTTTGTTACATAAAACCCTCGACGCTAGCCTCCATCTCATCCAACCCGCTCCAATGCAGTGAGTAACATCCTCGTATATCAAAGGTCAATAGAGATAAGTTTCAGCCAAGAGCATGTCCTGCTCTTTTTCTGGGGTACCCTTTTGGGAATAAAGGCTACAAGCTATTAAGTCTAGCTAATCATTCCATTTTCTACTCTAGGGATGTGATTTTTCATGAACACATTTTTCCTTACCATTCTTCCTCACCCTCATCTGGCTTCCCTTTCATTTCTGATCCTTTTGTGGATTCTCAAACTTTTTCTTGTTCTCTTACTTCCTCTGTACCTCCTCATTCTCCTTCTGTTCCTCCTCATTCACCTATTCATTGCTCTCACTCCTTTAGTCAGTCACCTTCTCACTCATTTAGTTAGTCCCCTCATCATCCTTCCTTTCCTTCACCCATTCCTACTTCACAACCTCTTCCTCTTAGGAAGTCCACCAGGGTCTCCCATGCTCCAACCTATCTCAAGGATTATGTTTGTTCATCTGTTCAACTCCATGTCTCTCTACCGTCTGAACCCCAATACTATTAGCAAGCTGCACCACACCCTGACTGGCAGGAAGCCATGGAAAAGGAATTCCAGGCCTTAGATGCCAACTCCACCTGGGACATTGTCCGTCTTCCACCTGGTAAGAAGGTCATCCTTTGTAAATGTGTGTACAAAATCAAACAAAAGTCTGATGTGTCCATTGAAAAGTATAAGGCAAGATTAGTGATTAGGGGTGATTCACAAAAGGAGGGCATTGATTACTTTGAAACATCCAGCCCTGTTGTTAAGATCACAACCATCAAATGCCTTCTTACCCTTGCTATCAAACACAATTGGAATGTACACCAAATGGATGTCAATAATGCCTTCCTCCATGTTGACCTTTATGAAGAAGTTTACATGAAGATCCCTTTGGGTTTATCTGTTGAGTCTACTTCTTCTAATCTTTCTTTAGTTTGCAAATTAAAGAAGTCACTCTATGGGCTAAAACAAGCTTCTAGGCATTGGTTTACCAAGATTTCAGAGTCTCTTGTTTCAAGGGGCTATTCTCCTAGTAAGAATTACTCCTCTTTTTACCAAGGTGACTCCAACTTCTATTGTTTTGCTTGCTGTTTATGTGGATGATTGTCATGACCCGAAATTCCCACCTTCGGACCGTGATGGCGCCTAACTTTTCACTTGCTAGGCAAGCCAACGTTAGAATAATATTAACTAATTTTTAAACACTCTTTACATTATTAATAATCAAGGAACCAAAAGCGGAAGCAAAGTTTGAAATATAGTGAAATAATCCATAAAAAAATAACGGTGTCTAAATACCATCCCAAAATTAGTGTCACAAGTGCACGAGCTTCTAGAATAATACAAATAAAGGTCTGAATAAAATAAAGTTGTCTGAAAATAAATACATAGCTAAAGTAAACTAGGCAGGGACTTCAGAACTGCGGACGCCATGCAGTTATACCTCAAGTCTCCTCTAAATAGCTAAAATTCGAGCAAGTCTATGGCACGCCGCTGGGACAAACTCCTAAATCTGCACAAGAAGTGCAGAATATAGTATCAGTACAACCGGATGATGTACTGGTAAGTGTTGAGCCTAACCTCGACGAAGTAGTGACAAGGCTAAGGCGGGACACTTACATTATCCGTACGCAATATTAGTAACAAAAACAATAATAGAAATAAATCAGGTAACTCATTTATAATAATTGTAGCCAACTCAGCAGTCATAACCAATTGATATTTTCATCAATTCTGTTGCAGCGTGCAACCCGCTCTCACAATATATTCACATTCAATTCTGTTGCAGCGTGCAACCCGCTCTCACAATATATTCCTTTAATCAAATCTGTTGTGGCGTGCAACCCAACCCGCTCTCACAATATATTCATATGTATGTCGACTTTTTAATAAGTATGTTGCGGCGTGCAACCCGATCCTCCAATATGGACTTTTCATAAGTCTGTTGCGGCGTGCAACCCGATCCTCCAATATGGACTTTTCATAAGTCTGTTGCGGCATGCAACCCGATCCTCCATACCCGATCCTCCATTATATTCATTATAAATAATTTTGTTGCGGCGTGCAACCCGCTCCTCCGATATATTCATTTACCAATTCTTATAGAAGAAATTTTCCCAATAAATGCAACAATTAATATAAAATTATAAGACAACAAGCATACAATAATTATAATTTAATGATGAAACAAAAAATTACAAATAGCAGATTATTATGGAAAATTAGGGGGAAAATAGGCAGTTTAATATTTAATATGATAAATGTCAAATAACAATTAAAACACATAATTCAAATAGCATGTAAAAATTAATGCAGGAATTCAAGAATTAATATTTGACAAAGAATATGAGAGAAACAGTTATTATAATAATTAATTTAGGATTTAAAATAATTTATGATTTTTTAAGTAAGCAGGAAAATAATTAATTTGATGACGTATAGTCACTCGTCACCTCGCCTATACGTCGTCCACATGCAATTCACAAAATAATTAAATTAAGGGTTTTATTCCATCAAGTCAAGGTTAACCACGACACTTACCTCGCTTTGCAAATTCTGATCAATTATTCAACCATAGCTTTTCCTTTTAAATTTATCTGCGAAAGCTTCAAATCTATTCACAAACAATTCGATATATTCAATACTAATCATAGGAATTAATTCCATATGAATTTATAAATTTTTTGGATAAAAATTCAAAATTTATTAAAATATTCGATAGTGGGACCCACGTCTCAAATCTCAGAAAAATGTACGAAATCCGAACACGCATTATGAGACGAGTCCAAGCATACAAAAATTATTCAATTCCGATGTCAAATGGACCTTCAAATCTTAAATTTTCGTTTTTGGAAGATTTTATAAAAATCTGATTTTTCTTTCATAAATTCACAGATTCATGATATAAATAAGTATGAAATCATTAAATATAATTAATATAGGATAAGAAACACTTACCCCAATAATTTTTCGTGAACATCGCCCAAAAATCGCCTTACCCGAGCTCAAAAATGGAAAAGAGTTGAAAATGGGTCGAAACCCCATTTTCAAAACTTAAGTTCTGTTTCTGGAATTTTTACCCTTCGCGAACGCAGTCAGTGCCTCGCGTTCGCAAAGCACAAATTTGTGCTGTCCAATTTTACTCTTCGCGAATGCGAGGGCTACCTCGCGAACGCGATGCTTGCCTAGCTTAGCCTTCGCGAACGCGAAGGCTAATTTTCCTGGAAAGCCTCTTTCCCTTCGAGAACACGAGGCTTCGATCGCAAATGCAAAGCATCGCACCTCAAGCCTTCACGAACGCGCCCTCCTCTTCACGAACGCGAAGAGTAATTTTCTTTTGCCTCTAGTTTCTTCTTCGCGAACGCGAGCCTACTCTCGCGAACACGAAGAAGGATACCAGAAGCAGATTTCTGCAGTTTTTTCCAAGTCCAAAAATGATCTGTTAACCACCTGAAACCAACCCGATCCATCGCGGCTCCAAACCAAACATGCACCCAAGTCCTAAAACATCATACGAACTTGCCCGCGCGATCTAATCGCCAAAATAACACCAAGAACTACGAATCAGATACCAAATCAAAGGACATTTCCAAGAAAACTTTAAAATTTATGTTTTTACAACCAGATGTCCGAATCACGTCATATCAACTCTGATTCTTACCAAATTCGGCATACAAGTCATAGATATTATAGTGTACCTACACCGATCTCCGTAACAAAAATACGGACCCGAGGCCAATAAATCCAACATCAGTAATTTCTTAAAATTCATTAAGCTTTCAAGCTTTTAATTTTTCGTCAAAATTCCATATCTCGAGCTAGGGACCTCGGAATTCGATTCCGGGCATACGCCCAAGTCCCAAATCATGATACGGACCTACCGAAATTATCAAAACACTTATCCAGATCCGTTTACTCAAAATGTTGACTAAAGTCAACTCAGTTGAGTTTTTAAAGCTCTATTTCATATTTTAATCCATTTTTCACATAAAAGCTTTTTAGCAAATTGTACGGACTATGCACGCAAGTCGAGGAATGATAAATGGTACTTTTCGAGGTCTTAAAATACAGAATTACTTATTAAATTTAAAGATAATTTAATGGGTCATCACAATGATCTTCTTTTGGATGGCAATGATGATGTTGAAATGTTAAGTCTGAAACCCTTCCTTGATCATCAATTCAAGATTAAGGACCTTGGGACTGTTCATTATTTTTTGGGTCTTGAGATCTCTAAGGTGGATCAGGGGTTTCTCATCAACCAACAAAAGTACATCAAAGAGCTCCTCTCTGAATTCAGCTGTTCAGAGGTCAGACCAGCTCTCACACCCCTTGATCCTCATGTCAAATTATCTGTTGATTCAGGGGAAGCTCTTCCTGATCCTACTGTCTATAGAAGATTAATTGGCAAGCTGAATTTCCTTTAGCATACCAGGCATGATATCTCTTACTCAGTGCAATATCTCAGCCAATTTTTTGTGTCTCCTAGAGTGCCCCACATGTTGGATGGTTTACATGTTCTCAAATAACTCCTTAATGATCCTGCCCAAGGCATTCTGCTTAGTGTTGTTCCTGATTTCTCCTTGAAGGCTTATGTGATTCTGACTGGGTTGCTTGCCACATTTCCATAAGGTTTGTGACTGGATATTATGTGGTTCTTGGTAATTTACCTATTTCTTAGAAATCTAAGAAACAACGTTGTCACACCCATTTTCTACCCCCAAAAAGATAATATGTTATTATGGATTGTGGTTTAAAGAGTTTCTCCAATTAAAGTGACAAACTTGAATACAAATTATTTTATTTACTGAGTCACCACTTGGAATTGATTTTTTGGGTGTTCCGAGTCACCTTTTATTTGAATCTCTAGTCAAAGGAAGATTTGAATCTATTATTATTGGTCTGCGAAAATAAAGTGCGGGTAAGGAATTCTGTTAATCGGGAAGAAGGTATAAGGCATTCCTCGAGTCTCATGGTTCTAGCACGGTCACTTTATTGACTACAACTTGGCTTGTATTAATTTTGGACATACTGTGATTTATTGATTTTTATATTTTATCTATCCGCTTTTAATTATTAAAGTATAAAATTATCTTTGAAACGGATCACATGTGTGTAAATCCGTTTTATTTACTAAAATCATGTCACGCGCACGTGTACACAACTAATCATGCTTTATTATATACTAAGATTATTTTTGGCCAAAGTCGCACGAACGCGTACCTTGACTTATTTTGGAAATTATTATTATATCACGCGAACGTATACATAATCACGATAATAAGTTTAAAACGCGCCTAAAAGTGTACTAGCGGTATTTATGAGTGTTCAAATCCTAAGTTTGAGATTATTGTAAAGTCACTAATTATGAAATTTGTTGTTGAGAAGTGTAGCATTTAGATATTACTGTAACTAAAGATATTACTATAATGTCCCTATTATTCCTATAATCAAGCATAGAGATAATCCTAAAATGGAAATGCTTTAAACAACAATACAATCACATCAAGCTAATAGAACTGTAACATAGAAGACATTGTTCAGTAGAGCACAAATTTAAGCACTAAAATATTAATAATAAAGCTTACCAATTTATGATTATTAAATAAAATAAAAGAATTACAGTGAGAGTAAAAGTGGACCTTGACCTCAAAGACTATGATGACGTCAACACCCTTTGAAATATTAAAGACCAAAGCCGGCTTCGAACCGAAATCAGTGGTTGAAAATCTCGCCGGTGACTGAACCTCGACCGGAACTCTAATAACAACGATTATTTAAAGGATGTTTTATGGTGTTGCTATAGCTGGGTTTTTTTTAGCTTGATTTCAGGTTTAAAAGTTGCAATTTATTTTGCTGGGTTTGGAGTGTTGATTTAGGGACTACTTTTGGGTGGAAAAATGGGCTGATTTTTAGCTGAGCTCCCAATTGACTTTTGTGAAGAAGTAGTAGTATTTGGCAGTAGTGTTAAGTTATTGGGTTATGAAGTTTTAGAGGTGATTTTAATGGTAAAAAAATGAGTGTTATGAATAGTCTATCCCCAGAAAAAAGATAAGATCCATTTGTAGTATATATATATATATATATATATATATATATATATATATATATATATATATATATATATATATATATATATATTTTGTGTTGCGTTTTCTTCTCTCTCTAGTCTCTGTCCCCAGATCTAACTTTCTCTCTTTTTTCTTCTCTCTCGGATCCCCTCTCTTTTCTCCTCCCCTTTTTGACTTTTGTTATATGTATAGTAGAATGAAAATTGGGAGAAGGAGAAATTGGATTCCTACCCCATGTGAGCTTTTGAAAAGTGGGTAGCCAATTGGGAAAAGTGCATGTGCAAGATTTGTGCAACATTTTCAAGGCCACGTCGTTGTGCCACCCTTTTGTTCATTTTTCTTTTTACTCTTTTTATTTATTTATCTATTTAGAGATAATAGGATAAGATGGTATAAAATACTACATCTTACTAACCAAAGGATTAAAGTACTAAATATTCAATATTTATTTATAGAAAGTCTTTAGACTAACAAAAAATATACTAATAAAATATATTTTAAAATTTTCTTTCTTTTGTTTTTTTAAAAAATTAAAACAAGACTAATTATCTAAAAATATAACCTTTTTTATTTTTGATTTTCTTAAAAACGTATAAAAAGGTAAAACAAAAGCTTTAAAAATATTTACCAATTAAAAAGTGGTAAAAAAAATTCAAATATGGTCAAAAATTAGGTGATCACAGCATGCCCCTCTTTGTTTGGAAACATGAAATATTTTTGGGCAAATAAAGATGAGCAATATGACTAATTTTTGTCCATACCATTATTCAAAAGGGGAGAGAGAAAAGAGTGCAACCGAGTTCTGGTTTTGGACGGCCTACATATCCCGGGTTATAAAGGAATCAGGTCGCGTGTAGTTCAAGTAAAATGATGGAATTCTAAGTTGGAGAGTCGAATGAGATTCCGTCGAGGCTCCGGTTTGTGGTCATGTTATTACATCTAAATCAAAAGAAACTAAACAAGCCTATCAGCTATGAGTTACAAAATTTCTATTTATAAATCTTCTAAAACTTGATCTTGAATTTTGACTGGTTCTTCATGTAGACTCTGATCCGAGTCTTGATGCTTGCTAGCTGCAGGTGTCAGTTCATTCTTCTATGGCCTCTTCTGATAAAGATGGGAAATACAATGTTCGTGATTTCAGTCATGTCTTGATCAGTTCACATCTTTTCATTCGCTTCTGCACTCTGGATTAACCTCTTTTTCTTTTCTTTTCTTTTCTTTTCTTTATTCTGGATTGAGAATTCTTCTATTTTTCATCTTGAACATGTGCCTCGAGGTAAAACCTGCTCAGACACCAAAACAAACAAACAAACTAAATTTTTCTGCCCAAGTTTTCACTAGGAAAGTTTCGCGAGTTATTTGTAACAAAACTCTATACTACTTCATTATTGAAAGTAATAAAAGGTCAGGATTGGTGTACCCTGGAAAAACATGATTCTTTGGGAATGGTGTACCCTGATTGTCTAAATGGTGTCTCAACTAAGGATTGGTGTACCTTATGTTGGGAAAATGCGATGGGGAATAGTGTACCCTGATACTAGTAAAGAGACTAAAGAGTGGAGACCCTATATCTAAAAAATAAAATTAACTAAGGAGTGGAGACCCTATGTCAGAAAACACAGCTAGGGATTGGCGTACCCTGATACTAGTGAGGAAAAATAACCAGGGGTTGATACACTGTATTACGAAAAACGAATGTAATCAAGGATTGGTACCCTGTATTACTAAAATGAAATGTAACCAGGGGTTGACGCCCTGTATTATTGAAGAGGAAATGTAACAAGGGGTTGGTACCCTGTATTACTCAGAAGGAAAAGGCAACCAGGGGTTGGTACCCTGTATTACTGAAAGGAAATGTAACCAAGGGTTGGTACCTTGTATCACTTATAAAATGCCGGATTCCTTGGGCGAAAAGGTTTTACCTGAGGTAAACTACCAAAAGCAAGCCTGGGCAAAAAGTACTTCTAAACGGAAATAAGAGCTGGATCCCCCTAGGCGAAAAGGTTCTACTTAGGTGAAGGTACGTAAAACAGCCTGAGCGAAAAGTACTTCTATGGGGAAATATGAGCTGGATCCCCCTAGGCTAAAAGATTCTACCTGGGTTAAGCTACGTAAAAAATCCTCAGCGAAGAGTACTTCTACCCGGAACTATGAGTTGGATCCCTCTAGGCGAAAAGGTTTTACCTGAGGTAAACTACCAAAAGCAAGCCTGGCGAAAAGTACTTCTACCCGAAAATAAGAGCTGGATCCCCCTAGGCAAAAAGGTTCTACTTGGGTTAAGCTACGTAAAACATCCTAAGCGAAAAGTACTTCTACCCGAAAATATGAGCTGGATCCCCCTAGGCGAAAAGGTTCTACCTGGGTTAAGCTACGTAAAATATCCTGAGCGAAGAGTACTTCTACCCGGAACTATAAGCTGGATCCCCCTAGGTGAAAAGGTTCTACCTGGGTTAAGCTACGTAAAACATCCTGAGTGAAGAGTACTTCTACCCGGAACTATGACCTGGATACCCCTAGGCGAAAAGGTTCTACCTGGGTTAAGCTACGTAAAATAGCCTGAGCGAAGAGTACTTCTACCCGAAACTATGAGCTGGATCCCCCTAGGCAAAAAGGTTCTACCTGGGTTAAGCTACGTAAAACAACCTGAGCGAAGAGTACTTCTACCCGGAACAATGAGCTGGATCCCCCTAGGCGAAATTTTCTACCTGGGTTAAGCTACGTAAAACATCCTGAGCGAAGAGTACTTATACCCGGAACTATGAGCTGGATCTTCCTATGCGAAACGTTTCTACCTGGGTTAAGCTACGTAAAACATCCTGAACGAAGAGTACTTCTACTCGGAACTATGAGATGGATCCCCCTAGGAGACAAGGTTCTACCTGGGTTAAGCTACGTAAAACATCCTGAGCGAAGAGTATTTCTACCCAGAACTATGAGCTGGATCCCCCTAGGCAAAAAGGCTCTACCTGGGTTAAGCTATGTAAAACATCCTGAGCGAAGAGTACTTCTAATCCGGAACTATGAGCTAGATCCCCCTAGGCGAAACGGTTCTACCTGGGTTAAGCTACGTAAAGCAGCATGGGCGAAGAGTACTTCTACCCGGAACTATGAGCTGGATCCCCCTAGGTGAAAAGGTTTTACTTGAGTTAAGCTACTGTAAAATCTAATCCTGGGCGAATAGTATTTCTACCCGGAAACTATGAGATGGATCCCCTAGGCGAAAAGGTTCTACCTGGGTTAAGCTACGTAAAACATCCTTAGCGAAGAGTACTTCTACCCGGAACTGTGAGCTGGATCCCCCTAGGCGAAAAGGTTCTACCTGGGTTAAGCTATGTAAAACATCCTGAGCAAAAAGTACTTCTACCCGGAACTATGAAGCTAGATCCCCCTAGGCTAAAAGGTTCTACCTGGGTTAAGCTACGCAAAACAGCCTAGGCGAAGAGTACTTCTACCCAGAACTATGAGTCGGATCCCCCTAGGCGAAAAGGTTCTACCTGGGTTAAGCTACGTAAAACAACCTGAGCGAAGAGTACTTCTACCCGGAACAATGAGCTGGATCCCCCTAGGCGAAAAGGTTCTACCTGGGTTAAGCTACGTAAAACATCCTGAGCGAAGAGTACTTATACCCGGAACTATGAGCTGGATCTTCCTATGCGAAACGTTTCTACCTGGGTTAAGCTACGTAAAACATCCTGAACAAAGAGTACTTCTACTCGGAACTATGAGATGGATCCCCCTAGGAGACAAGGTTCTACCTGGGTTAAGCTACGTAAAACATCCTGAGCGAAGAGTACTTCTACTCGGAACTATGAGTTGGATCCCCCTAGGCGACAAGGTTCTACCTGGGTTAAGCTAGAAAATCATCTGTAATAGTGATGCATGCTAAAAATAAAAGAAAATAGAGATTTTGCGAAACTTACCTTTGGTGACATTCGTCCTTTAAGAATCTTCATTCTACACTACTATGTTCCTGCTTCAAAACAAAGAAAAATTGTGAGTTTTAAAAACGGTGGTCGGTTTATGGCCTTGATGTCGTTGGTAGCTTGGCTTTGTGCCCATTCGCTTCAGGAATACCGACTGTATTGGTAGTTGGCTACACTGCTGGTAGACGTTGTTGTTGCTTTCAAGAGACTTTTGCTCTCTGTACCAACCCTGATTGTGTTTGTGGCTCAATCAGCCTTATCTCAACTGGAGATCATTGCTTAGGTGACCTTTTCTGATATCTTGAATAGCTTCTTGCTTTTCGAGGAATTTGTTTGTCATAGAAAATCACAACTGGGTATGCGCCTTTTGCATGATGTGCAAAGTTCATAGTCTCTATTCAGTATTGCAGGGAACACGTAATCAATCTTGGGGTCTTTTCTTTGCTTGTTTTTGACAAGTAGGGAGACAGAAATATCTTTCGGGAGAACCTTTGTACTGCACGATTCCTCAAGACATGTCGACTGTAACAACTGTGTGTGCATGTTACTTCTCCGATAATGTTATCTTGAATGTTCTGGCCAGAATTTGCTTTGTGCAACTAAAAAGCTGGTAGCAGATTTTGAAATTCTTTCTTACTTGTTTTGATAAGGACTAACTCAAAGCAAAGGATATCATCATGCGAAAAAATAATATTTACAAGAGATGCCTTCATCAGGAAGGAAAGAAGGAAGAGTGTTATATATATATATATATATATAAAGAAGGAAGAGGCTTTGTTTGATTTTTATTTTTTTGAATGAGGTAACTAGCCATAATGATCATGACATGCATTTTGGACTCAACGGCCTGATCAATCAAACTGTTCTAATCATTCATTTTGTTATTCCTTCGGGCCTTGAAATCGGGCTTGTTTGTGTTAATTCTTTGCATCAGTTTCACGGCTTACTTTCGACTAGTGGTTCCGCGAGAGATTTTCACCAACAAGTCTCTCTCATTTATTTATCTCTACTTTTCGTCGTCTTACAGTGCCTATGAGAGTTTTCACTAGTAAGACTCTCTCATTTCTTTTTCTTTTTTTTTCTTTTCTTGATTCCTTGAGTGAGAACCATGACCATGTCCTCCATATGACAACCATTGCTCATTGCGGATTTTCCTTGGCATTCTCAAAACTGATCAGGAGGTTTTGTTTGGAAGGCTTTTGGATATGGTTAGAAAGAAATGACGGCATGAAGGCTCAAAGTAGATTCAATATGATGGGTTTTACACTTTCAACTCTTGGAATCGACTCTTTCAAAAAACGAAAACAAACTCATGCCCCAGTTTTAGATACTGAATATTTTTTTGGGAATTTTTATTTGGTTGGACCGAACTGTGTAAGGCTGCCTATGTATCCCTTTTTTAAGGAATCAGGTCAAACGTAGTTCAAACATTTGACCTAACTAATTTTTTTATCTTTCTTTCTTTTTCTTTCCTTTTTTCTCTTTTTTTCTTTTTCTTCTTTTTTTTTCAAAACAAGTTGCTCCAGCTTTTATTTCCCGGGGGCATAGACCTTTGACTGTTCATTTCTTATTCTTTTTTCACTTGATCTTTCTAAGAGTTGCCCCCAGTTTATACTCTTGGGGCATGGACTTTTCCTTTTATTTTTTTTTAATTTTATTTTTTTACTTTTGACTCTAAACTTGATTCCAAAAGAAGGTGGTCAAAGAAAATAATACATGCTCAAAAGGGGTAACGAAGGGTATAAAGTGTTTGGATAGCAGAAAAAGGGCCTCCCAGCCTCGAGAACGCCAAACATAGTATCCTTTTGTGATCACAACATTGATGAACATGTCTATCTTTTTGGTGTGTCGTGGTCAAAAGACACTTTCTATCAATTAATGTCAAATTTTCCACCAAACTTCATTTAATTCTTCCTCAAACCTGATCTTTACAATGATTTGAAGGTAAAGATCATTAACCCCACGGGTATGACTATTCTAGTTCCACATAAATCTCTCATATTTTTTTAAAATATATATAAAGAGGGGCAGCTGTTGATACCCAATTTTACTATATATATACACACTTTCAAAACAACATTTTTACATCATTATTTAGTTTACAAATCTATACAACCATTTTTCTATAATTTCCTATAATTCTTAGAGCTTTAAAGTTGATTTTTCTGTATTTAAATTGCTTGAATATTTATTAATTACAACTTCAAATTATTTTATGATGACTTAACTACTTAAAGTTATTATTTTTGCACCTATAATACATGTTTCAAATATTTTACTTCATTTTATGTAATTACATTAATATTTTTAAGTTATTTGCGTAATTTTGCAGTAATAGCCTATATCTGTACAGAAATGCTCTTTATTTATATTAGTTATGTCAAAATAGCATTTTATATTTTTATAATATAACGTTATTATTTTTAATCATTTTAGTACATAAATAATATTTTTATTTATTTATCAAGCATTTTTTATAAATTGTTTTGATAAATTTTGGGTATTTAAATAATAGCCTAATTTTAACCAATTTTCGGACAAGAATTAGCCCAATTACCCCAAGCCCAAAACCAAACCACCTTTTTTAAAATAACCCGGCCGGTAACCCGTTTAAACGACCCGCCCAACCCCATTCTTTCATCTTGGTCGTTGATCTCAAATGATCAACGCCCCCTAATAAACCAACCCCTTCTCTTAAATCCGACCCCCTAATCCTAGAGACCCATTGTCTCTACCCAACCACCCTCAAATGCTCCTCCTCCCACCAGAAAACCCTAATCATCGTCTTCTCCAAATCTTTCCCTAATCCCGTCGATAATGGGATTCTCCCATCATTCACTTACCATACTAGTGTTTCTCCACTATTGGGTGTTTCTCCATGGTATTACTTAGTACTTGCCTAAACATGGCAAGTACCATCTCTCCGATTCTGCCCATTCACATCAATCGTTTGAATTTGGACAATATCTAGTCCATATACATCAAGACCATGGCTATATGGGTCCGATTAGCCAAGATTTCCGGCCAATCTTTGATTTCTGTTAACTAGGGTTTACCTATTTTTTCCCTAATCCGATTTTTATTGATTCTGAATGTTAATACTTCCTTATTTATGTTTGATTTTGCAGTTTTCCATGTTTACTTGTTCGATTTCTGTCACTATATAAACCCTTCCCTATTCCCCTTTCAAGGAGGACCGAATCGATATAATCTCACTAAAATTTGAAGCTTTGCTCTGTTAATTCCTTCAATATCTTGTTCTGTGTTTTGCGTGGGCCGGCTGAGAGCCAAGGCCACTGAGAGCCTATTGTTCCAACTTTCTCATGGTACGAGCATTGCTCGGGGTTCTTTCGAAGCTCTTGGGAACTTTGACGCATCGAGGTTTCTGGTTTCTTATGGATATTTTGTTCTTTATTGTTGTCCATTAACTGGTAAGCCACTTGACTTTTGCAATTTCATCCCTATGTGTCTTTAATTTACTTGTGTTCTCACCTCTGAAATCTATGGCTTAATATATTTTTTGGATTACTTTTGTGCACGAATCTGTTAATTCTACTTTGTTGTAAGTCTCTTTAGCATTTAACTTCTTCCTAATGCTGCTAGTTCTGAGATTGCCTAAGTCTAACTTGGATAATCTGACCCTCTTAAGTTCGTTTAGCCAGTGTATTGGTGCTTGAATGTTCCCTAAAACATGCTTATTTGCTTTGTCCTTAATCTCTATAATGAATGCTTCACACTTGTGCTAGAACTTCCTGTGTTAATTATGACATGTTCCCCTGCTATTGTGTCACTCAGCATGATCCCCATACCTCATTAGTGATTGACTGAGATCTTAACAGTTACCTCAACTTGTTTTTCCTGCCCTGTTTGAACCGTTTTGTTTTATGGCATAACTTAGATCTTCTTTAGTTAATTAGTCTATTGTCCCTACATATGTTATTTGCTATGAAATTGCTATCTCACACTGCTCTGAATCTCTGCAATATTTGTCTTGCTTGTGCAATATGTTTCAATTTGCATTAAGACCATTCTCTATGATCTTGCTTCTGTGCTAATATGTTCCCCAGCATGTCTATGGTTTATCTGATATCCTATTATTTTAGTGATTATTTGGCTTGTCACAATGTGCATCCCCCATCATGTCTAAATACTAATTACCATGACACTAGGATGTATGTCTAGCATAATCTCTTAGGTTTTAACTTGTTTGTATTGTGCATCTATGACTGCAAACTTTTTTCTCCCCAAACCCTTCCCACATTAGGTTTATTCATAATGTGTGCTCCATATCATGTCTCAATGCAGTCATGTTTCCTGATGAGAGTTAATATGTCTATCTTATGATACTAGGATGCATACTTAGCTTAATTTGGACCTTTTAGGTCTCAACTAGTTTAGTATCATGCATTTGTACATGATAATCTCTGTATACCCATGCAAACATATTTCTTCCCCAACTCTTTCAAAATGTGGTTGTCTATGTGATACTTTGCTATGTATGGAAATCTTGCTGAACCTACTGGACTTCTTGATGAGTTGCTCTGTATGCTCAACTTAGCTATGTCTAGTTTAGGTTATAAGTGTACCCCCAGTTCTGTCCCTCAGCCATTGTCCATTTTCCTCATTTGCTACTTATGTTATTCTGAACTTCTTATTCTTAGCCGGCTGAAAGCTAAGGCTACCTAGGTTTTACTGCTAACCTCCTAGTGTGAGCACTGCTCGGGGTCCATTTGAGGCCCTTGTGAACCCTGACACACTAGGATTTGGGTCCTTAGTCATTCCCTGAAACTTAAACTACCCCCATTCAACCCTTTTCTTCCTATTATCTGTTGTACATCTAAGTCGTTTGGTTTAAATGATGCAATGCTTGGCAATATGGTTATATGAATTGACTTTGGGATCTTCTATGGATTCTGGGATTGTGTTGATGAATAAGGCTCCTTGTTAGAAGTCTGGGTATGCTGTGTGAGAATTGCTGAACGCCCAGACAGTGCTGGGTATTTCATTTTGGGCCTGAAGTGGGCCTATTGTCATTATTTGTAAAAATTTGTATCTTGCTCATTAATGGGCCTATAATAACTTTGTATAAATGATTGGGGTGTTAGTAAAGTGGGGAATGGGTATATTTCTAATATTTGCATACCAAATGGGTAGATAATATGCCTATAGGACTCAATAATTTACTTGTTATATATATGTTATTCCATCACTATGTGCACTATAGAAATCATGCCATTAGGAAAAACACGGTCTGCTAGCAAACATGAATTCAAAGTGCTGCAATTATGCTTACTGCTACGTGCTACTAAAAAACCTGCCTATAGGAATAAATGTCATTGATTTCAATTCATTTTAGCATATTCATTAGAAATCATGGCTATAGGATTTTGATCACCTCATTTTCTATTATCTCGTACTGTTTACTAGAAACCATGTCTATAGGAGTTTAATCATCTCATTCGTTACTGCATCGCACTGTTCAGCTAGAAAACATGTCTATAGGGTTGAGTATGATGATAAAATCAGTTCCAAGTGTTAAACATTAGAGATCCTGTCTATAGGACGACACTGTTTCGTCTTAATTAGAGTCAATGCTACACCTCTCAATATGGTTTATTATGCACTTATGGGATCTCCCCAATGGTACTTTCATTATTCCTTACTGCACGAGTCACCTAGACACAGCAAGCTTAATTACCGGAAATCTACAATTTCATTAAACAACATGCAAATCGTATAATCCTGTCTATGAGCAGTGCCTAGCCTTTGAAACCTTTTGTATGTTTTAGTGCATAGTCACATAGAAATCATGTCTATATGGATTTAAGTTTCTAAATTCTAAATTACTTAACATGAAGTTTGTTTTGCGTGCATTTGTTGCTTGAGTGTGGAGGCAAACTTGAGCCCTTAACAGCCATATTTGAAGTCCAATATGTGTTTTGTTTGTCGCCTAGTTTTGCATTTTTTGAGGAGCCTATATAAGGTCTAGAACTACCTAAATAGAGATCCAAAGCCTTCTGGACCATAGGTATGGACGGGCAGTGCACGCATAGGGCACGACTTGGAATTGAATTAGAGCGCTCTTAATTAAACAACTTTAACATAGTAATCGGGTAGCAGGAGATGATAGTCTGTGCCTGCTGGATAATATGAGTAACACCCTATCTCAAGGGAGTTACGAAATATTATTTATGTTGCACGGGGTGATCCTTTAGGCTAAAAAAACTTAGGACCCCCTTTTGTTTTCTTTCTTTTCTATTAGAATGGAAAAATAGCTGCACCTCCCTATTTAAGATCTCTTTGTAATAAAATTCCTAGATTTTGTACTCTCTTTGCTTACTTGATCACATAGACTAATCCATATAATTTAAGTTCGGTCGGGACCCACAGTTGTGGACCTCGAAGAGTGCCTAACACCTTCTCTTTGAGGTAACTTGAGCCCTTACCCGATATTTAGTGGCGTTGACTAGTTAAAACAGAGTTATTTGAAAATAGGTGCCCTAACGCACCTTAAAAATCATTAGGTGGCGAATCTCCTCTTTTAATACCTCATTTAAAAGAGTTGTCACATATCGAAGCCTGATTTCGCGAGACAAAAGGGGTGCGATAGCATGGCGACTCTGCTGGGGACTTACACTTAGGCCTTACCATAGAAAATTTGGCTTATATGGATTAGTCTTCTTTGATATAAACGCGCTTCCCTTTTCCATTTTTATTTGCTACTACATGCACATCCCTCTCCCATTTTCCATTTATTATGCATATCCCATCCCTGCTCCACCTTCCTTTGCTTAAATTGGTTATAACATGCATATCCCTTTCCTATTCACCTTTATTTGCTCTAAACTACCCTTCATTTGTTTAAAGATTGCTACATCATGTCTCTCTCGTCCCTACTCCCTTGTTTGCTTTATTACATTCTTGCATATATTCCACGGACTAACTTCTTCCTTTGTCTTTCTTTTATGTTTTTCATGTTTTACCTTAATACTGTATTTACCACTTTTTACATATTTATCATGCAAATACTTGGCAATGTGTTATTATCTCTGCATAAAGCATGCTCCACATCATACTCCATTCATGCCAATTATCAATGTAGCGGCGCTTGATGAGTGTCTGCGCTCTTCCAAAATTACCCTTTTAAATTGGAAAGGCTTATTTGCAGTAGACTAGTCGATCAACGATGTAGTCGACGGTCCCGTGCCTTTCCCTCTAAATTTGTCCACTTGGGAGTACCAGTCTAGGCCATTCTAGAAACCTCACTCCAACATTAAATATACATGCATCATGTTAAACCTAGTACGGGTTAGAACGTTGCTAACGTGATAGCCCGCTAAGATAAGCCTTGTTCAAAGTCCGACGGGATTTCCACAATCGCAATGGACACTATCACGTTATGTGCATTACTTGGAGAAAATAGGCCAATATGTTGATCATTAATGTGTAAATAGTCGAATCTGGAGGGGGAAAGGGATAACTCTATTTGTTTGCAAAAAATGAGCACGAAGTTCCCAGGTTCTGCATGGTCCAAAACATCCCACCTTTGCTGCTTGATTGGTGGAAGAACCTTTCACCTAGTGACAAGAATCACGTAAAAAGGGTCCTTGGTAATTTACCTTCCTTATTGGACATTCGGCCAAATAGGGCATTGATTGAGGCCGACACTATGTTTTGGGAGGAGAAAAGAGTTGTCTTCCACTTCGGTAACATAGAAATGACTCCTCTCTTAGAGGAAATGGGAGGTTTCGCTAAGCTGTCGTAGGATAGCCTAGGGTTATTAGTGCCAGAGAATCGTACCCCTCGCGATTTTCTAAAAATGCTGGGTTTCAAGAAAAATGATGAGTTTCTTTGTTTGAAGAATTCATGCATCCCATTTTAATTCCTTTACGAACGTTATGGGCATAGCAAGTCATATCACCTTCATCATGATGAACTTACCATCACTTCCTTAGGTTGGACGCACTGCCAAGTTTTTGTGTTCATTGTCTGTTTCTTGGGATCGCTGATATTTCCGATGAAAGGGGGAAAGATCCACACTCGCTTAGCCATGTTCACTCGGACTCTAATAGAAGGAATCGGGGGACAAACTTACACTATCATACCCATGATCTTGGCCGAAATGTATCGCGCTTTAGATCGATGGAAGCAGGGGTATGGACACTTTGAGGGATGTAATTTGTTGCTGCATGTTTGGTTATTAGAACATTTCCAGAGAGGTGAATATCGCCAAAAGCTTCTGCAAGACCATTGAATAACTACATAGCTTACCAACATCCAAAGAGAATGACATTTATCCCAGATAGGTTTGCACAACCTGGAAGTGTTGTGAGCTGGGTGCGTTTCTTCAGTAATCTGACTGACGAAAAGGTACATTGGATGTTTGAATGGTTCCCTAGTAGTGAGTTCATCATCATATCAAGAGAAACTACTCATCTAGTGTTGATCGGGTTAAGAGAGACCTATCCTTATGCTTCTAAAAGGGTAATGAGGCAAGCGGGAAGAAAACAGGTTATACCTCGAGTTTCCAACATGGTCCAATACAAAGCAGATTTTAAAGGGAACATCATTCTGTTCAAGTTTGAGGCACAGCATAGGTGGAATCAAAAGGGCATTATGGAGAAAGATACCATCAAGCCAGACAGGTATCATGCCGGCCATGTGTACTTCTACCCATCATGGTTGGTATATGATATGGAGGGGGATATCAAGCCAGGAATTAATATGAAAAATAAGGTTATAAATGACGTTGCTGAAGCACAAGTCAAGTATAGGATGTTGCGCAAGAGGGTTTTCGAGTCTGAAGCTAGGCATTTGGAACAACACAAAGTGGATATAGAAGCAATCAACGAATGGAGGAAAACCGCCACTAAATCAACAGAAAGATTAGAATATTTGGAGCAAGGGTTGATGGAGCTTGAGGGAAAGATGAGAAAGAGGCTTTCATATTGTCAGAACACGGATGGCAATGAAGGGCGGCATATAGCAAAGGCTTACCTATTGTTGGATATGCGCGACTTAGGGAATCTGATTGATGGAGTCTAGATAGCCAAGCACGGGGAAGGTCCTTCTGGGACCAAGTATATTAGGAAATGATGTTCTTTACTGCTTTTTAACTTAGTTTTAGATTTCGAATGTAATAAGGCAAATGCCATTAGTAACTTTCTTATTATTGTCGTTTTAGTAAGAATTTGATTCATTTTCGCATTAATGAAATGACACAATTATTGGCATTAATTTTCTCCAAGTCCATGTGTCTCTTAGGCCTACCTCAGGCACAACGAGGTTCCCCCAAATTAGGACGCGATTCTATTACATGATTTTGCAGCGCATGTTCAATATTGCAAGTATTCTTTCAATATCCCTTACTGACTTGGTTACCTTTTGTTTTTCTTTCTTTTGATTATTCCCATTCCCCAAGGATGGTTCGTGCATACTACATCATCCGCATATCATACTAAATCCAGAGGTCCTCCACCTCCTCCTCCACCAAGTTATCCTAAAGGCAAAAGCAAAGGGAAAGAAAAAATGGATGATTTAAGGAGTATCAAAAAGGACAATGCAGAGAACGTTGAACCTTAGGACGGTCGGAGTACTCCAGCACAGAATGAATTGGTCCTACATCTGGAACAGAAAATATTGGAGCTACAAGGGGAACTTGAGAAAGTCCAAAACTTGGCAAACCTTTCCCTCGCCCTAAACATCCCTGATATCAACCAACAAAACATAAACGCCCAAAACCCGACACCTTCCCAAAACACGCAGAATCAAAACCCACCACTGAATCCTCCCGCACCACATCAATACGCTACACCTCCTCAGGACCAAAACCCTCCACCGGTACCTACTACTCAACAACACCATCACCATCCAACTCAATACCCATAAACAACCACATACCATATCCCTCAAAATGCACCACAGCCTACTCCTGACCCACAAAACTGAACCAATGACCACCATTACGCCCAGATTCCCGGAGTCCATCAAAGAAATCCCATATGTGTGGAAACTTTACCCCATACCCCACAACAGACCCTGTATTTACTCGAATCCGCCTAGAAGGACCTGCTCATCAAGAACATAGCAAAATAACTCAAGAATCTTACTGGCAAAGTTCAAAGTGTCGAAGGTGGCAAAGGCATTGAGGGTTTGAATTATGAGGATTTATGTATTCAGCCAAATGTAGAACTGGAAGAGGGATACAAACCTCCGAAGTTCGAAATGTTCGACGGAACTGGTGATCCGAAGGTGCATTTGAGAACGTATTGTGACAAACTTGTAGGGGTTGGCAAGGATGAACGAATCCGTATGAAGTTGTTCATAAGGAGCCTCACCGGAGATGCCTTGTCTTGGAATATCAGTTAGAACCCAAAGAAGTGGGTTAATTGGGTGAGCATGGCGTCGGATTTCATAGATCGATTTAGGTTCAACATAGAAAATGCACCAGACGTTTTCTACATTCAAAATCTCAAGAAGAAACCAACAGAAACCTTTTGCGAGTATCCTACTCGGTGGAGGTCTGAAGCCGCAAAAGTAAGGCCGGCACTTGAAGAAGAACAGATGAATAAGTTTTTCGTCAGAGCTCAAGACCCGCAATACTATGAAAGGTTGATGGTTATTGAAAACCATAAGTTCTCTGACATCATCAACCTGGGAGAGAGAATAGAACAAGAGATCAAAAGTGGAATAGTGACAAATTTCGAAGCACTCGATTCTACAAATAAGGATCTGCAGTCGGGAGGTATCTCTAAGAAGAAAGAAGTGGGTGCAGTAATGGTAGCCCAAGGTCTGAAGTCTCCTCTCACATACCAAATACCTCCACCCACATATCAGCCTTCACCTCCCAGATACCAACAACCTGCCACCACTTACCATACCTATAACACCCAACCAACATACTACCACTCACCACCAGCCCGCCAAAATTACCAATAACCAAGACCAAATTTCAACCGCAGACCACCCAGACAATACACTCCAATTGTTGAACCCATAGACCAACTATACGAGAGGCTAAAGGTTGTCGGTTATGTCACTCCCATTCCCGTTGTTGCTATGGAAAACTCTTCCCAGTAGATTAACCCAAATAAGACATGTGCCTATCACTCAGGCATGAAGGGTCATACTATTGATGAGTGTCGTACTTTGAAGGATAAGATTCAGACATTAATTGATACCAAAGTCATACAGGCAAAGGAGGCTGCACCCAATATCTGTAATAATCCTCTCCTAGATCACAGCGGTGGAGGGGTAATCGCAATAGAGACTGATGAAGAATGGGACTCAGAGGGGCCAATTGGACTCATTAGAGAAGGGGATAATCCTAAAACATCTCCAGTCACTCTCACACATATCGTGGTACAAACTCAAGCACCAATTGAAGTTGAGGTAGCCGCACCAACTCCGTTTGAGGTTGAAGTAACAACACTTTTCACCGTGATGGTAGCACCTACGCCGTCTTATAAGTCTAATGATATACCATGGGATTATGTTGCGGAAGCAAGAAGGAAAGGAAAAGAAAAAATGGAAGAAACTGGTGCAGCGCAAGGCATGACCAGAACCGGTAGGGTCTATACACCCGAGCATTTGGGAGGAACGAGCGAAGAAGCTGCATCTAAGCCGCCTGTCATTGAGACTGTCCTGGATGACCTTTGGAGAAAGTTGAAAGCAAGAGAATATTCTGTGGTTGATCATCTGAACAAAACCCCTCCTCAAATATCCAATTTATCACTGCTGCAAAACTCCGAGGCACATAGGAATGCCCTGATGAAGGTGTTGAATGAAATCTATGTACCCAATAACATCACTAGTGGAGAAATGGCCAACATGGTAGGGAAAGTGTTGGAAAGCCACAAGATCACTTTTCATGAAGACGAGTTGCCACCAGAAGGACTAAGTCACAACAGGGCACTGCATATCACAGTGCAGTTTGAGGACAAATTCATTGCCAGAGTCCTGATAGATGGGGGTTCGAGTCTCAACATATGTCCACTAACTACTCTGAAAAGATTGGGTAAAGGCTTGCACGAGATACGAGCAGGAAGTATGAATGTGAAAGCATTTGATGAGTCTAAAAGGGCCACAATTAGGGAGACCAACCTTAGCCTACAGATGGGCCCAACTTGGTTTGATGTTGAGTTTCAAGTGTTGGACATATCTGCTACCTACAACCTATTGTTGGGACGACCTTGGATACATGCCGCTAGGGCCGTAGCTTCTACTCTACATCAGGCCGTGAAGTTTGAGTGGAACCATCAGGAAGTGATCATCCATGGAGACGGAAGTAATCCCATTTATACCAATTAGATTGTTCCGGTCGTCGAGAATAGAAGGAAGTTGGGTGGAGAAACATGCCATCGCATTGAGCACATCAACGCAATTGAGAAAGACAAATGGTGGAGTAGTAAGATAGAAAGCATATTGTCACAGGGTATAAACCCAGCAAGGGTCTCAGCAAGAATCTCCAGGGGATCACCAAAATGATACAGCTAAAGCGTCATGGCATAACTTTTGGGCTCGGGTATGAATACACCTGGCAAGAGTGTCTGAATTGGTCGCCACCATAGCATGGTCCTTATTACCCTCTAGAACAACCAGTACCTTATTTGCACCAGTCATCTCATCAAGATGACATAATGTGGGGGTCCGAAGAAGATGAAGTTTTAGTTGGCATAAGGAATTTGTTTCTGGATAATGAAGACATGGATTGCAGTGCGATAGTTGAGGAGGAGGAAGACCTTATTATTCAAACTGTGGAGAAGGGAGTTGTTCTCAAGAACTGGACTACTGCACCATCAAGGGCCCGACGAGTTCCTGGGTAGCCTAGCAATTAGCATCATTTATTTTTTAAAGCAATTTTATGAGCATCTAAGACATTTTCAGTATTTTGTTTTAAGCATATTTGTTTTGAAATAATTGCTCGAGTCATCGAGCCGTACTTGTTTGACGTTTTCAAGATTTATCTAATGCATTGTTATTTTTAGTATTTATTATTATTCTTTACATTTTTTCTCTACATCATTATTATTACCTATCCTGACGAACATGCGACTGTGACATGTAATGAGACAACGCAACGTAAGGATAGTGATTCGGAGGATCTGGAAGAGGTTGTAATACCCGAGGAAATTGTCAGAGAAGTGGAAAATTTTGAAAACAAGACTAAGTCCGATTTGGATGAGACTGAAACAGTTAATTTGGGAGACTCCGAAACAGTCAAGGAAATGCGTGTAAGCATTCATCTATCGCCGTCAGAGAAGGAAGAATACATCCAGTTTTTGAAAGAGTATGAGGATAATTTTGCATGGTCCTACGATGATATGACCGATTTGAGCACGTCCATAGTGGCTCATAAACTACCTACCGACCCTATGTGTCCACCGGTAAAGCAAAAACTCAAAAAGTTCAAGCTAGATATGAGTTTGAAAATAAAAGAGAAAGTCACCAAGCAAATCAAAGCCAAGGTTCTCAGAGTGGTTGAATATCTGACCTGGTTGGCTAACATTGTGCCGATTCCAAAGAAAGATGGGAAGGTTAGAGTATGTCTCGACTATCGGGATTTAAACAGAGCAAGTCCCAAAGATGATTTCCCTTTGCCCAATATACACATACTGATTGACAACTGTGATAAGCATAAACTTCAATCCTTTGTGGATTACTTCGCGGGATATCATCAGATATGGATGGATGAAGAGGATGCCGAAAATACAATCTTTATTACACCATGGGGAGTATATTGATACAAAATGATGTCGTTTGGCCTAAAGAAAGTTGTAGCCACTTATATGAGGGCCATGACAACCATTTTCCACGACATGATACACAAGGAGATAGAGGTGTACGTGGACGACGTCATCATTAAATCTAAAAATGGTACATATCACATAGTGGATTTGAGGAAATTTTTTGATCGACTTCGAAGGTACAACCTGAAACTGAACCCCGCAAAGTGTGCCTTCAGAGTCCCTGCTGGAAAACTGCTAGGGTTCATCGTCAGCCGCCGAGGAATTGAGCTAGACCCATCAAAGGTCAAGGCTATCCACGATTTGCCACCTCCAAAGAACAAGAAAGATGTGATGAGTTTCTTAGGGCGTCTGAATTACATCAGCCTTTTCATAGCACAATCAACTGTGATTTGTGAACCGATTTTCAAAATGTTGAAGAGAGATGCTGCAACAAGTTGGACTGAAGAGTGCCAAAAAGCCTTTGACAAGATCAAGGAATATTTATCCAAACCACCTGTTCTGGTCCCATCGGAACCTAGGAGACCTCTATTACTCTATTTATCTGTACTAGATGGGGCTTTCGACTGTGTCTTGGGACAACACGATGAGACAGGAAGAAAGGAGCAAGCCATATATTATCTGAGTAAGAAGTTCACACCCTATGAAGCACGGTATTCTTTGCTGGAACGCACCTGCTGCGCTTTGACATGGATAGCTCAAAAGTTGAGGCACTACTTTTGTGCCTACACCACATATCTCATATCAAGGATGAATCCGCTAAAATACATCTTCCAGAAACCCATGCCTATGGGAAAGTTAGAAAAATGGCAGATACTACTAAGTGAGTTCGACATCATCTATGTAACTCGGAAGGCGGTCAAAGGGCAAGCATTGGCGGATCATCTGGCAGAAAATCCTGTAGACAGAGAGTACGAACCACTGAAAACGTATTTTCCCGACGAAGATACGTAGGAGAAGATATCACTGAAGCCTATGATGGTTGGAGAATGTTCTTTGATGGGGCTGCAAATTTCAAAGGAGTGGGTATTGGATCAGTCTTAGTGTCAGAAATGGGTCAACACTATCCAGTATCCGCAAAACTTAGGTTTCCATGTACTACCAACATGGCAAAATACTAGGCTTGCATCTTAGGACTCAGGTTAGCCATCGACATGAACGTTCAGGAATTACTGGTACTTGGAGATTCAGACCTTCTGGTACATCAGGTTCTAGGAGAATGGGCCACGAAGAACACTAAGATATTACCATATATGTACTGTGTACAAGAGTTGATGAAGAGATTCACCAAAATAGAGTTCAAACATATTCCGAGAATCTAGAATGAGTTCGCAGATGCATTGGCCACTTTATCTTCCATGATACAACACCCAGACAAGAATTTCATCGATCTTATCCAAGTAGGGATTCATAATCAGCCAGCTTATTGTGCTCGTGTTGAAGATTAAATGGATGGCAATCCATGGTTCCACGACATCAAAGAATATTTGGCAAAAGGAGAGTACCCGGAGCATGCAAATCATACTCAAAAACGCGCACTCCGAAGATTATCCAACCACTTCTTCCAAAGCGGAGGAACTCTATACAGAAGGACTCCAGATCTAGGATTATTACGGTGTGTCGACGCCAATGAAGCATCCAAATTGCTCGAAGAGATACATGCCGGAACTTGCGGACCGCACATGAATGGCTTTGTCTTAGCTAAGAAGATATTAAGAGCAGGATATTTTTGGATGACTATGGAAACAGACTGCATCAGGTATGTCCAAAATACGAGTGCCACCCAATGAACTCAATACAACAAGTGCACCTTGGCCTTTCTCTGCTTGGGGGATGGATGTCATCGGTCCAATCGAACTCGCCGCTTCAAATGGGCACAGGTTCATTCTAGTGGCCATAGACTATTTCACAAAATGGGTTGAAGCCGCATCTTACAAGGCTATAACTAAGAAGGTCATTGCAGATTTCGATAGGGATTATATTATTTGTCGGTTTGGGGTGCCGGAATCAATCATTACCGACAATGTCGCCAACCTTAACAGTGATTTGATGATATCCATGTGTGAAACCTTCAAGATCAAGCATAAGAATTCCACAACATACAGGTCGCAAATGAATGGAGTTGTAGAAGCCGCCAATAAGAACATCAAGAAGATATTGAGGAAGATGGTAGATAATTACAAATAGTGGCACGAGAAGCTACCGTTTGCTTTTCTCGGATATCGTACCACGGTTTGCACATCAACTGGGGAAACTCCTTATTTGTTGGTTTACGGTACTGAGGCGGTTATCCCTGCCGAAGTAGAAATCCCTTCTCTGAGAATCATACAAGAAGCCAAGCACATCGACGTAGAATGGATACAGAGTTGATATGAGCAACTGGCCCTCATTGATGGAAAAAGAATGAGTGTAGTATGTCACATCCAGAGTTTTCAACAAAAGGGTCAGGCCTAGACAATTCACACTGGGGCAGTTGGTGCTAAAGCGGATCTTCCCGAATCAAGATGAAGCCAAAGGGAAATTTTTACCCAATTGGCAAGGGCCCTACATGGTTCATCGAGTACTAACAAGAGGGGCACTTATACTTGCAGAAATGGACGGAGAAATTTGGCCAAAACCTATCAACTCAGACGCAGTCAAGAGATACTATGTTTAGGATTGTTTACATTTCTTCATCTAATGTAACTGAACTACGCTTGGCCTGATTCCCGTTTAAGAGGGGATACATAGGCAGCCCTGTGGGTTCGGTCACATCTTAATAAAATCTTTAATTTTCCATGATCAGAAAACTGGGGCAGAATTTTGAGGATGACCCTCAAAATTCTAAAGCAAGTTCAGCCGACATCATCATACACGGAACAGCCAAAGTATTGCATTTAAACTAGGGCAGAATTTTGAGGGGAATCCTCAAAATTCTAAAGGAAGGAGGTCGCAATGTCTCTAAAATATGTCACAATCACCAGTTCATCTAAAATCTTTGAAATCGCATACTACTACATTTCAAATAACTATATTTATCAAATGCATGCATATTTTTTGAAAACTTTATTTGTATGACAGCCAGATGCTACCCAGGGTAACTCAAACAGGACCTCAAGACAGGAGCAAAGGCAAAACAGAAGACAAAAGCGCAAACCAACCTTACCCCATAAAACTCACGATTTTTCTTTGGATGCAGGCACGATAAGACAACAATACATGCAGATACATCGAATCACTACCTCCATGATGACAAGTTACCAAACGCAAACACTTCCAGCTAAGAAATACATTACTTTCTCACCGTCACTCACATGTTTTTTGCATAAGGCTAAACACTGCCTTTCCCTGCATGAGACTAAGCATTGTCTCCTATTTGCATGAGGCTAAGCATTGCCTCCTTAATTGCATAAGGCTAAGCATTGCCTTTCCTTGCATGAGACTAAGCAGTGTCTCCTATTTGCATGAGGCTAAGCATTGCCTCCTTAACTGCATAAGGCTAAGCACTGCCTTTCTTTGCATGAGACTAAGCATCGTCTCCTATTTGCATGAGGCTAAGCACTGCCTCCTTAACTGCATAAGGCTAAGCACTGCCTTTCTTTGCATGAGACTAAGCATTGTCTCCTATTTTCATGAGGGTAAGCATTGCCTCCTTAACTGCGTAAGGCTAAGCACTGCCTTTCTTTGCATGAGACTAAGCAGTGTCTCCTATTTGCATGAGGCTAAGCATTGCCTCCTTAACTGAATAAGGCTAAGCACTGCCTTTCTTTGCATGAGACTAAGCATCTTCTCCTATTTACATGAGGCTAAGCCTTGCCTCCCTATTTACATGAGGCTAAGCCCTGCCTCCTTAATTGCATAAGGCTAAGCACCGCCTTTCCTGCATGAATCTAAGCATCGCTTCCCTTACTTGCATGAGACTAAGCATTGTCTCTTCTTCCTGCATGAGGCTAAGCATTGCCTCCCTAATTCCACAAGTCTAAGCACTAACTTTTACTCATGATTAAATGTTAACTCCATTATGCCATCTAAGACCTAGCATTATCCTCTACTCATCCAGGGCTAAGCATTGCCCTCATCTTACCCAAGACTAAGCCTTGTCTTGTCTCATCTTCGCATACGGCCAAACATCATATTTTGCATTTCATGGGCTGAAATATTACCATTTTGTCCAAAGACATCATGGTCTGAAGGCATCATCCTCATAGCCGGAAGACACCCTTCCATGGCCCAAGGATCTATTAAAAGTGCACATCATTATTCAAAGGTGTCATGGTTCGGAGGCACCATTCTCATGGCCCGAGGACATCATTTCATGGCCTGAGAATTCCTTATCACATGATTCATGGCCCAGGACGTCATGGTCTAAGGACTCCATCCTCACCTTCCAAAGACAACCCTCATGGTCCGAAGAAAATCTGAATCATGTTTAAATTCTTACAATAATCCATATATACTTGCATGCATCGTGTTTTAAGTTTTGCAGGTAATCCAGGAAATAACTGTTCTCCTAACGGGAGCAATCATCGCTTCGGTTTCCATTCAATGTTCACATCCTGCAATTATTTCAAACATAACTGACCACCATCAATTAACCGCCTTTTACTCTATGATCGTTCAGATATTTGCTCAGTGATATATCCATAACGTTTCAAATTCGCATTCATGACTTCGCATAAATTCATCCGATACAATCCTACCCAAAGGAACCCTTTTAGAAACATACGACCATTCGTATAACAACTTCATTGGTTTCGTTCACTGTTGGATCTAGAACTACACACAGCCTGATTCCCGTAACACCTGAGATATGTAGGCAACTCAGGAACCAGGGTTCAGCACCCATTTTTGCCAAATCACATCATCCCTCATTTAATTCGGCCAAAATTGGTCATCATTTTCTTTACCCGACAACTCTTTCATCACTCCCGGGTAAAGAGGGGCAGCTGTTGATACTCAATTTTGCCCTCATATGTTTTCAAAAAATATATATGTACTTTCAAAACATCATTTTTTTCATCATTATTTAGTTTACAAATCTATACAACCATTTTTCTATAATTTCCTATAATTTTTAGAGCTGTAAAATTGATCTTTCTGTATTTAAATTGCTTGAATATTTATTAATTACTCCTTCAAATTATTTTATGATGACTTAACTACTTAAAGTTATTATCTTTGCACCTATAATACATGTTTTAAATATTTTACTTCATTTTATGTAATTACATTAATATTTTTAAGCTATTTGCGCAATTTACAGTAATAGCCTATATCTGTACAGAAATGCTCTTTATTTATATTAGTTGTGTCAAAATAATATTTTATATTTTTATAATACAAAGTTATTATTTTTAATCATTTTAGTGCATAAATAATATTTTTATTTATTTATCAAGCATTTTGTATAAATTGTTTTGATAAATTTTGTGTATTTAAATATTAGCCCAATTTTAACCAATTTTCGAATCAGAATTAGCCCAATTACCCCAAGCCCAAAACCAGACCACATTTTTAAAAATAACCCGGCCGGTAACCCGTTTAAATGACCCACCCAACCCCATTCTTTCATTTTGGTCGTTGATCTCAAATGATCAACGGCCCCTAATAAACTAACCCCTTCTCTTAAATCCGACCCCCTAATCCTAGAGACCCATTGTCTCTACCCAGCCGCCCTCAAACGCTCCTCCTCCCACCAGAAAACCCTAATCGTCGCCTTCTCCAAATCTTTCCCTAATCCCGTCGATAATGAGATTCTCCCATCATTCACTTACCATACTAGTGTTTCTCAGCTACTGGGTGTTTCTTCATGGTATTACTTAGCACTTTCCTAAACATGGCAAGTATCATCTCTCTGATTCTGTCCATTCACTCCAACCATTTGAATCTGGACAATATCTAGTCCATATACATCAAGATCATGGCTATATGGGTCCGATTAGCCAAGATTTGCGGCCAATCTTTGATTTCTGTCAACTAAGCTTTACCAATTTTTTCCCTAATCCGATTTTTATTGATTCTGCATGTTAATACTTCCTTATTTATGTTTGATTTTGCAGTTTTCCTTGTTTACTTGTTCGATTTCTGTCACTATATAAACCCCTCCCCATTCCCCTTTAAAGGAGGACCGAATCGATATAATCTTATTAAAATTTGAAGCTTTGCTCTGTTAATTCCTTCATTATCTTGTTCTGTGTTTTGTATTGGCCGGCTGAAAGCCAAGGCCACTGAGAGTCTACCGTTCGAACTTTCTCTTGGTATGAGCATTTCCCGAGGTTCTTTCGAAGCTCTTGGGAACTTTGACGCATTGAGGTTTCTAGGTTCTTGTGGATCTTTTGTTCTTTATAGTTGTCTGTTAACTGGTAAGCCACTTGACTTTTAAAATTTCATCCCTATGTGTCTTTGATTTACATGTGTTCTCACCTCTGAAATCCATGGCTTAATATGTTTTCTGGATTACTTTTGTGCACGATTCTGTTAATTCTACTTTGTTCTAAGTCTCTTTAGCATTTAACTTCCTCCTAATGCTGCTAGTTCTGAGATTGCCTAAGTCTAACTTGGATAATCTGACCCTCTTAAGTTCGATTAGCCAGTATATTGGTGCCTTAATGTTCCCTAAAACATGCTTATTTGCTATGTCCTTAATATCTATAATGAATGTTTCACACTTGTGCTAGAACTTCTTGTGTTAATTATGACATGTTCCCCTGCTATTGTATCACTCAGCATGATCCCTATACCCCATTAGTGATTGACTAAGATCTTAACAATTACCTCAACTTGTTTTCCCTGCCCTGTTTGAACCATTTTGTTTTATGGCATAACTTAGATCTTATTTAGTTAATTAATCTATTGACCCTAAATGTGCTATTTGGTATGAACTTGTTATCACATATTGCTCTGATTCTCTGCAATATTTGTCTTGCATGTGCAATGTGTTTCAATTTGTATTAACACCATTCTCATATGATCTTGCTTATGTGCTTATATGTTCCCCAGCATGTCTATGGTTCATATGATATCCTGTTCTTTCAGTGATTATTTGGCTTGTCACAATGTGCATCCCCCATCATGTCTAAATACTAATTAGCATGACACTAGGATGTATGTCTAGCATAATCTCTTAGTTTTTAACTTGTTTGTATTGTGCATCTGTGACTGCAAACTTGTTTCTCCCCTGGCCCTTCCCACATGTGGTTTTGTCATAATGTGTGCTCTCTATCATGTCTCAATGCAGTCATGTTTCCTGATGAGAGTTAATATGTCTATCTTATGATACTAGGATGCATACTTAGCTTAATTTGGACCTTTTAGGTCTCAACTGTTTTAGTATCATGCATTTGTACATGATAATCTTTGTATACCCATGCAAACCTGTTTCTTCCCCAACTCTTTCAAAATGTGGTTGTCTATGTGATACTTTGCTATGTATAGAAATCCTACTGAACCTACTGGCCTTCTTGATGAGTTGCTCTGTATGCTCAACTTGGCTATGTCTACTTTAGGTTATAAGTGTACCCCCTGTATTGTCCCTCAGCCATTGTCCATTCTCCTCATTTGCTACTTATGCTATTCTGAACTTCTTATTCTTAGCTGGCTGAAAGCCAAGGCTACCTAGGTTTTACTATTGACCTCCTAGTGTGAGCACTGCTCGGTGTCTATATTAGGCCCTTGTGAAATCTGACACACTAGTATTTGGGTCCTTAGTCATTCCCTGAAACTTAAACTACCCTCATTCAACCCATTTCTTCCTATTATCTGTTGTACATCTAAGTCGTTTGGTTTAAATGATGTAATGCTTGGCAGTATGGTTATATGAATTGACTTTGGGCTCCTCTATGGATTCTGGGGTTGTGCTGATGAATACGGCTCCTTGTTAGAAGTCTGGGTATGCTGTGTGAGAATTGCTGAAGGCCCAGACAGTGCTGGGTATTTCATTTTGGGCCTGTTGTGGGCATGTTGTCATTATTTGTATAACATTTGTATCTTACTCATTAATGGGCCTGTAATAACTTTGTATAAATGATTAGGGTGTTAGTGAAGTGGGGAATGGATAGATTTCTAATATTTGCAAACCAAATGGGTAGATAATATGCCTATAGGACGTAATTATTTACTTGTTATATATATGATATTCCATCACTATGTGCACTATAGAAATCATGCCATTAGGGGTAACACACACACACACACACACGGTCTGCTAGCAAACATGAATTCAAAGTGCTGCAATTATGCTTACTGCTACGTGCTACTAGAAAACCTGCCTATAGGAATAAATGTCATTGATTTCAATTCATTTCAGCATATTCATTAGAAATCATTCCTATAGGATTTTGATCACCCCATTTGCTATTATCTCGTACTGTTCACTAGAAACCATTCCTATAGGAGTTTAATCATCTCACTCGTTGCTGCATCGCACTGTTTACCTAGAAAACATGTCTATAGGGTTGAGTGTAATGATAAAAATCAGCTCCAAGTGCTAAACATTAGAGATCCTATCTATAGGACAATACTGTTTCGTCTTCATAAGAGTCAATGCTACACCTCTCAATATGGTTTATTATGCACTTATGGGATCTCCCCAATGGTCCTTTCATTATTCCTTACTGCACGAGTCACCTAGACATAGCAAGCTTAATAATCGAAAATCTACAATTTTATTAATCAGCATGCAAATCGTATAATCCTGTCTATGAGCAGCGCCTAGCCTTTGAAACCTCTTGTATGTTTTAGTGCAGTCACGTAGAAATCATGTCTATAGGGATTTAAGTTTCTTAATTCTAAATTGCTTAACATGAAGTTTTTTTTGCGTGCATTTATTGCTTGAGTGTGGAGGCAAACTTGAGCCCTTAACTGCCGTATTTGAAGTCCAATATGTGTTTTGTTTGTCGCCTAGTTTTGCATTTTTAAGCAGCCTATATAAGGTCTAGAACTACCTAAATATAGGTCCAAAGACTCCTGGACCATAGGTATGGGACGGGCAGTGCACGCATAGGGCACGGCTTGGAATTGAATTAGAGTGCTCCTAAGTAAACAACTTTAACATAGTAATCGGGTAGCAGGAGATGATAGTCTGTGCCCGCTGGATAATATGAGTAACACCCTATCTCAAAGGAGTTACGAAATATTATTTATGTTGCACGGGGTGATCCTTTAGGCTAAAAAACTTAGGACCCCCCCCCCTTTTTCTTTCTTTTCTATTAGAATGAAAAAATAGTTGCACCTCCCTTTTCAAGATCTCTTTGTAATAAAATTCATAGATTTTGTACTCTCTTTACTTACTTGAACACATAGACTAATCCATATAATTTAAGTTTGGACGGAACCCACAGTTGTGGACCTCGAAGAGTGCCTAACACCTTCTCTTTGAGGTAACTTGATCCCTTGTCCGATCTTTGGTGGCGTTGACTAGTTAAAACAGAGTTATTTACAAATAGGTTCCCTAACGCATCTTAAAATCATTAGGTGGCGACTCTCCTCTTTTAATACCTCCTTTAAAAGACTTGTCACATGTCGAATCCCTATTTCGCGAGAAAAAAGGGGCGCGGCAATGACTATTCTAGTTTCACATTTTAAACCGAGCTTAATTCCAAAGTGTTTCGATTGTGTATTCATCCTTAGAAGTGTATTGTTCTCAATTAACTAGTTCAAGACTAAATCAGTTTTTTAGGATATGGGCAAAAATTCTGCATGCATGTCATGTCACTAAAACTAGCGTAAAAAGAACTATGCACAAAATGGACACAAAACGACTGACTGTTTTTTATTAAATAAAGGATAGCGGGGTCCGATAATATTAAAAAAGACGACAAAATAAGCTACCATGTCTCCTTAATGGATAAAAGATAAGTGACTTTCCGGTTATTAAATGACATCTTATCCACAGACTTGCACATCAGCATTACTATGACATTCAACCATTTTTATCGTTGTGGATTCAATACTCAAATTTTGACTTTTGATCAAACCGCTCCCCATATTGGCTATCGGATTTTAGGACTTACAACATGTGAACTTTCACAGTAACTAATTTTCCAAAGGACTTGGACGAATTCTCATGTCTCCCTATCATCACAGATCATCAAATAAGAACATGTCTTGTTGCTCAAAGTTGGTAGAAGTCAACCAACATTTGCTTCCATTTTTATCATCAACTTGTCTACTTGCCTTTTCTTGACCTTAGTTGGATCAACAATAGTGGTTCTTATTCCTTTAGTTGAGAAGATGATAGAGTGATCCTGGATTGTTTTTGTGATTCACCACTGCAAACCAACAAACCAATCACATTTAACTAGTTTTTATTTCAAAATAACAAGCACGTTAGAATGCACACACTCTTCCTCTCTTTCTTTCTTTTTTTCAAAATCATTCGATCAAACCTGATATGGGTTGCCTACGTATCATGTGGGAACATGAATCAAATCTTGCGTAGTTCAGAAATATTAGAAATAAAATAGATAGACTAACTCTTTCTTTTACTCATATACAAATAATCCGACAAAATCTCCTAGCAACGAAAATATTTTTAATTTTTTTCTGATTTCTTTTTTTGGGAAATTGGTGAAAGGAAGACTTCTAAAAAAGAAAGAAAATATTTTTGAATTTTGATTTTTTTTTTTTTTTGAATTTTGGGAGAAACACTTTTTTTTCTAAAAAGGAAGTAAATATTTTTGGATTTTTGGATTTGACATCTCAAAGAAAATCTTCTAAAGAAAGAATTAAAGAAAAATATCTTTTTAAATTTTTGAAAATTGGGGACCGGAACCGATGAGATTTGCCTACGTATCTCAGATCCGATGAGAATCAGACCCGCGTAGTTCGGTCAAAACCGACTATGTTTTTTTCTTTTTTTATTTTTATGAAAATTAATCTTCAAAAACTATTCGCACTAGACCACATCATTTTTTCTTTTCTTTTTTTCTCTGTTTATTCAATTGATTTATGCTAAAGTCGATTAACATGCAAGCCTCCCAAATAATACAACAAATAGCACATAACATGACATAATGGTCTCAACAAGGTACGTGTCCCAAAACAGAACTCGGCTCCTGTGCCGACCCTTGCTAAGTCAAATGCACGTGATGCAAATAAAGCGAACCTATTAGGAATATCTGACATGAGATTTATTCTTCTAGGTTTAAATCCTGATAGAGAATGTATCTAGACTGGCTTACTCGAGCGGACAACTCGAGCCGAGGAGGGTCAGCGTACCGGTAGCATTGCTTTACGGCTTAGCTGGTGGTGCTCCCCGCCTAAAATATGTGTGACTTAAATCCTTCACCGGGTGACAAGCACCTCGGCTATCTCAAAGAAAGCGGGCTATGTCAAGCAAATGTCCAATTAATTTTATGAAGACTCATAGGGGTGTGCGAGAAGATAATTTATATGTACAGTTCAACAATATCAAAGCGGTAAAAAACGAAAAAGTAGCACATTAGGCACCAATAAATCACAGTATATACAAAATTAATAAAGCCAAATAAAAGTCAATATGTACAAGCTCGAATTCTAGTTGAGGTCCCTAGCAGAGTCGCCAGAGCTGTCACACCCCTTTTCTACCCCCCTCCCCCCTCCCCCCAGAAAAGATAATATGTTATTATGGATTATGGGTTAAAGAGTTTCTCTAATTAAAGTGACAAACTTGAATATGAATTATTTTATTTATAGAGTCGTCACTTGGAATTGATTTTTTGGGTGTTCCAAGTTACCTTTTATTTGAATCCCTAGTCAAAGGAAGATTTGACTCTATTATTATTGGTCTGCGAAAATAAAGTGCGGGTAAAGAATTCTGTTAACCGGGGAGAAGGTGTAAGACATTCCCCGAGTCTTGTGGTTCTAGCATGGTCGCTTTATTGACTACAACTTGGCTTGGATTAATTTTGGACATACTGTGATTTATTGATTTTCATATTTTATCTATCCGCTTTAAATTATTAAAGTATAAAATTATCTTTGAAACGGATCTCATGTGTGTAAATTTATTTTATTTAGTGTACTAAAATCATGTCATGTGCGCGTGTACACAATTAATCACGCTTTATTATTTACTAAGATTATTTTTGGCCAAAGTCGCGCGAACGCATACCTTGATTTATTTTGGAAATCATAAGTATGTCACGCGAACGTATACATAATCACGATAATAAGTTTAAAACGCGCCTAAAAGTGTACTAGAGGTATTTATGAGTGTTCAAATCCTAAGTTTGAGAATATTATAAAGTCACAAATTATAAAATTTGTTGCGGAGAAGTGTAGCATTTAGATATTATTGTAACTAAAGATATTACTATAACGTCCCTATTATTCCTATAATCAAGCATACAGATAATCCTAAAATGGAAATACTTTAAACAATAATACAATCACATCAAGCTAACAGAACAGTAACATAGAGGACATTGTTCAGTAGAGCACAAATTTAAGCACTAAAATATTAATAATAAAATTTACCAATTTATGATTATTAAAGAAAACATAAGAATTACAATGAGAGTAAAAGTGGACCTTTACGTCAAAGACTATGACGTCAACACCCTTTGAAACTTTAAAGACCAAAGCCGGCTTCGAACCGAAATCAGTGGTTGAAAGTCTCGCCGGTGACTGAACCTCGACTGAAACTCTAATAACGACGGTGATTGAAAGGTTGTTTTATGGTGTTGCTATAGCTGGGTTTTTTTAGCTTGATTTCAGGTTTAAAAGTTGTAATTTATGGACTATTTTATTTTTTTTTTTGCTGGGTTTGGAGTGTTGATTTAGGGACTGCTTTTGGGTAAAAAAAAATATGTTGATTTTTAGCTGAGCTCCCAATTGACTTTTGTGAAGAAGTAGTAGTATTTGGCAGTGGTGTTAAGTTATTGGGTTATGGAGTTTTAGATGTGATTTTAATAGTGGAAAATTGAGTGTTATGAATGGTCTATCCCCGAAAAAAAGATAAGATCCATTTGTAGTATTTTTTTTTTTGTGTTGCATTTTCTTCTCTCTGGTCTCAGTCCCTAGTTCTAACTTCCTCTCTTTTTTTTTGTCTCTCGGATCCCCTTTCTTTCCTCCTCCTTTTTTGACTTTTTGTTATATGTATAGTAGAATGAAAATTGGGGGAAGGAGAAATTGAATTCCTACTCCATGTGAGCTTTTGAAAAGTGGGTAGCCAATTGGAAAAAGTGCATGTGCAAAACTTATGCAAGATTTGTGCAAACTTTTCAAGGCCACATCGTTGTGCCACCCTTTCGTTCATTTTTCTTTTTACTCTTTTTTATTTATTTATTTAGAAATAATAAGTAAATAGTGTAAAATACTACATCTTACTAACCAAAAAATTAAAGTACTAAATATTCAATATTTATTTATAGAAAGTCTTTAGACTAACAAAAAATATACTAATAAAATATATTTTAAAATTTTTCTTTCTTTTTTTAAAAAAAAGAAATTAAAAAAGCATAGAGATAATCCTAAAATGGAAATACTTTAAACAATAATACAATCACATCAAGCTAACAGAACAGTAACATAGAGGACATTGTTCAGTAGAGCATAAATTTAAGCACTAAAATATTAATAATAATGCTTACCAATTTATGATTATTAAAGGAAACAGAAGAATTACAATGAGAGTAAAAGTGGACCTTTACGTCAAAGACTATGATGTCAACACCCTTTGAAACTTTAAAGACTAAAGCCGGCTTCGAACCGAAATCAGTGGTTGAAAATCTCGCCGGTGACTGAACCTCGACCGAAACTCTAATAACGACGGTGATTGAAAGGTTGTTTTATGGTGTTGCTATAGCTGGGTTTTTTTTAGCTTGATTTCAGGTTTAAAAGTTGTAATTTATGGACTATTTTATTTTTCTTTTGCTGGGTTTGGAGTGTTGATTTAGGGACTGCTTTTGGGTAAAAAAAAATTGGTTGATTTTTAGCTGAGCTCCCAATTGGATTTTGTGAAGAAGTAGTAGTATTTGGCAGTGGTGTTAATTTATTGGGTTATGGAGTTTTAGAGGTGATTTTAATGATGAAAAATTGAGTGTTATGAATGGTCTATCCCCAGGAAAAAGATAAGATCCATTTGTAGTTTTTTTTTTGTGTGTTGCGTTTTATTCTCTCTGGTCTTAGTCCTTAGTTCTAACTTCCTCTCTTTTTTCTTCTCTCTCAGATCCCCTTTCTTTCCTCCCCTTTTTGACTTTTTGTTATATGTATAATAGAATAAAAATTGGGGGAAGGAAAAATTGGATTCCTACCCCATGTGAGCTTTTGAAAAGTGGGTAGCCAATTGGAAAAAGTGCATGTGCAAAACTTATGCAAGATTTGTGCAAATTTTTTAAGGCCACATCGTTGTGCCACCCTTTCGTTCATTTTTCTTTTTACTCTCTTTTTATTTATTTATTTAGAGATAATAAGTAAATAGTGTAAAATACTACATCTTACTAACCAAAGGATTAAAGTACTAAATATTCAATATTTATTTATAGAAAGTCTTTAGACTAACAAAAAATATTCTAATAAAATATATTTTAAAATTTTTCTTTCTTTTTTTAAAAAAAGAAATTTAAAAAGCATAGAGATAATCCTAAAATGGAAGTACTTTAAACAATAATACAATCACATCAAGCTAACAGAACAGTAATATAGAGGACATTGTTCAGTAGAGCACAAATTTAAGCACTAAAATATTAATAATAAAGCTTACCAATTTATGATTATTAAAGGAAACAGAATAATTACAATGAGAGTAAAAGTGGACCTTTACGTCAAAGATTATGACGTCAATACCCTTTGAAACTTTAAAGACTAAAGTCGGCTTCGAACCGAAATCAGTGGTTGAAAATCTCGCCGGTGACTGAACCTCGACCGAAACTCTAATAACGACGGTGATTGAAAGGTTGTTTTATGGTGTTGCTATAGCTGGGTTTTTTTAAGCTTGATTTCAGGTTTAAAAGTTGCAATTTATGGACTATTTTATTTTTTTTTGGCTGGGTTTGGAGTGTTGATTTAGGGACTGTTTTTGGGTTAAAAAAATAGGTTGATTTTTAGCTGAGCTCCCAATTGGCTTTTGTGAAGAAGTAGTAGTGTTTGACAGTGGTGTTAAGTTATTGAGTTATGGAGTTTTAGAGGTGATTTTAATGGTGGAAAATTGAGTGTTATGAATGGTCTATCCCTAGAAAAAAGATAAGATCCATTTGTAGTATTTTTTTTTTGTGTGTTGCGTTTCTTCTCTCTGGTCTCAGTCCCTAGTTCTAACTTCCTCTCTCTTTTCTTCTCTCTCGGATCCCCTTTCTTTCCTCCCCTTTTTTAACTTTTTGTTATATGTATAGTAGAATGAAAATTGGGGGAAGAAGAAATTGGATTCCTACCCCATGTGAGCTTTTGAAAAGTGGGTAGCCAATTGGGAAAAGTGCATGTGCAAAACTTATGCAAGATTTGTGCAAACTTTTCAAGGCCACATCGTTGTGCCACCCTTTCGTTCATTTTTTTTTTTACTCTTTTTTTATTTATTTATTTAGAAATAATAAGTAAATAGCGTAAAATACTACATCTTACTAACCAAAGGATTAAAGTACTAAATATTCAATATTTATTTATAGAAAGTCTTTAGACTAACAAAAAATATACTAATAAAATATATTTTAAAATTTTTCTTTCTTTTTTTTTAAAAAAGAAATTAAAACAAGACTAATTATCTAAAAATATAACCTTTTTTTATTTTTAATTTTCTTAAAAACATATAAAAAGATAATACAAAAGCTTTAAAAATATTTACCAACTAAAAAGTGGTAAACAAATTCAAATATGGTCAAAAATTAGGTGATCACAAACGTACAGTTTCTCTTTCTTCTGTTGAGGCAGAGTATAGAGCCTTAAGGAAGGTTGTTATTGAGGTGGTTTGGCTTACAAGATTGCTAGGTGACATGGGACTGTCTATTACTACTCATGTCCCCATTTTTGTGATAGTCATGTTGCCCTGCACATTGCCAGAAATCCTGTATTTCATGAACGAACCAAACACATTGAGGTAGATTGTCTCTATGTGAGGGATGTGCATTCTTCTGCGCTTATTGTTCTTGAACATGTCTCTTCTGCCGACCAACTTGTTGATGTTCTGACTAAGGCTTCAATAGGCGTTCCTCACCATAAGCTCTTGTGCAAGCTGGGTGTGCATTCACCCTCCTGCTTGAGGGGGAGGGGAGGTGATAGACTTAGGAAATTGTCACAAGTTAACACTATATAACAAGCGACCTCCTTCTAAATATGTTTCCACTTGGTGATAAAAAGAAGTTTAAGGAACTCGACTTACATGTTCCTACATTTCTGCTAATATTTAGCTTCTCTTCAATTGAATAAGGTAAACTACCAGTTATGTTCATTTATAAGTAGCTTATGATAAAAATTGGCCAATTCATAAAATATTACTAATATTAGCCAATTAGCTATTTTTAGCCAAAGTTTTGCTTTCTTTTGAGTGAGTGTTATTAAAAAAGATTGAGTACATCTTAAGGAGCTTGAATCTCAGTTTTGGGATGATTTGGCGGAGTTTTGAGGTGGTTTGAATTGAAAATTCGAAGTAGAAGATGAACATTAAAAAAATGATATATATATATCACATTGTATGTCATTTGTGTATCACATATGTATCAAATATGTATCACATGTATAAATATATACATGTGTGTGAGATATATGCGTGATACATGTTTGATACATGTGTCGCAGGAAAAAAAATTGAACTCGATTTTAACTATAAATTTTAATACCAAATCAGTCCAAATTGCCTTCAATCTCCCTCAAATTTTGTGTATTGACTCATCTATATGTTTTCAATGAATTTCAACCATACCCATTGAAAAGTATCCCTTTTTGCTTCGATTTTTGGAATCTTGTATATATATTTTTTTGTATTTCATCACCTTATTTCCTACCTCATCCATGAAATTTTCTTTCCGTCTTGCATCTAATGTTGCTGATCACGCTTAAAAATATGGAAGGAGATCTTTGTGTGTGATTCTTGGAGAGAAAGAACCTTATTTATTTGGATTTTCAATTTTTATATGTGCTTGACTAGTTTTGGTAGGTCTATAATTAATGGCTAGAGGTTGGTAAGTTGGGACTTATTTGGGATATTTATATAAAATTTCCATTAAATAACTTAATTGTTGAGAAACGTAGAGACTAAAGTGAAAGACGGTTAATGTTTGGGCCAATGAGACAGTCCAGCCCAACCTACCAGGTTGACTAGCTGATTTGGACCCAGTTATAATCCCCAACTTTAACGGGCAAAACACAAATGACTGATCGGTCGAAATTAATTATATTCGCTAGCTAAAAGGTGTATACAATATGTATATTATATGTATATAATATACATATATATAAAAAATATACATTTTATCGGTTATTTGTTTTAGAAGCGATAAAAATATACATTTCTCAACCTTTAACTAGGTTAGAAAATGCTAGTTGGGTCGAGTTCATGGGACAAGCCTATTTTGGCGGCCCTAAATAGTTAAAGTTAATAATGCTATACAAAGCCAACAACGTACGTTTCAATCTTGATATATAGTTTAGTTAAAAAAAAAAAAAAAAAAAAAAAGGAAGAAGAAGATGTTCATGTATGTTTTTGTGACTTGAAACCGTAGAGTACCTTAGAGAGCCAATAGACAAAGGACTATAAAACTGAAAACTAAACTTGAAAATTAATGATTGAATTACCATTAACTCATTGGAAATTGAAGCTTTGTTTAATGACATAAAATTAGCTGTGGTTGGCATTTAAGTGGCATCATTGTCAATAATCTTTTAAATCGACAAGTTTGGCTTATCTATGTAGTAGATTCGCAGTGATACGCCATCCGCAAGCTTCGCCGTAAACTCTCTCTCTCTCTCTCTCTCTCTCTCTCTCTCTCTCTCTATATATATATATATATATATATATATATATATATATATATATATATATATAATAGTTCTTTTATGGAAGTGTTTGCCTATACAATTCAGAAAAAGGAAAGAATTTATGATTAAGAAAAAATTAAATGACAATTCCTATATATTAGGAAAATAAATTAATAAATATTCATTCCTAGACATTAGAAAAATAATTAAATGTCTATGTTGTCTAACGTGAACTCTGTTTTAGAAGGATAAAAAAGACAACGACATTTCGCTAAGGGTATTCGTGCTTTTAATATAGTATAGATATAAATTAGTGGAAGTTTTATTATGCTTTGTGCCAAGTACTCAAATATTACATTTTTTTCGTTTGATCGAATTTTGTATGTATAAATCGAAAAGATGAATTATCCAAATCGAAGGCTAAATTTGATCAAATTGACCAACTTGGCACCGGTAACCTCCAAATCCTGGATCCACCTCAAAATTGATTCTGCGAGTAGCATCATGAAGATACGAGTTCTATTGCAGCTAATGCAGTAAAAGCAATGATCTTTTCTCCCATACTAGATGTTTCTACTTCCTGTAAATTAATTAGTTGTAAAGTTCAACAAAATTGAATCAAAAGTTCATCTGTGAATAGGCAGTTCCATATATGGTAAACTCCATTGAGCTTGATGATCTTGGTAGGGATGATTAACAAACAGGTCGTGTTCTGGGTTGACAAACTTTTAAAGAAAGGGTGCACAGGACATCTTAAGTGAATCCACATTGAAATAAGAGATGAAACTGAAGAGTTTTACATGTTACGCACGCTTTTAGGCTCGATGGTAGTATAACCAATGGAACAAATCTTTAAGATCTATTGGATCAAAGCGAACAATATATTTCATGAACTTGAGCTTTGACATTATCGATTATCACAACTTCGCTTGTCCCTGTCACTACTCTTATTCGAATCTTTTTTTCTCGATTTCACTATGTAGTACGGTTAATGCAAATTTGCATCGCGTCCACTAATGGGGTACAACACTTATACTAAGAAATTCTCTATTTTCAGAATTCAAATTCAAAACTTCTGATTAAGGGAGAAGAAATTCCAATTATCCTACCTCATATGTTGGTTGTCTTTATCCATGATATCTAAGAACTTGAAACCCCAAATACCCTTTTTAATTTTAGCTTCAAATACTCTTTTTCCTTCTTCTTTCCTTCTTTTTAATTTTAACCAAAATAATATCCAAACGCCTATTCAAGAGATTTGGTCCCATTATTATAGTCGCTTGCACATAATAATGCCAAGAAATTCTCGGCAGTTATGGGGACTCGTCACAGAAGATCTCGCACTTGATGTCGCCAAGATTACTGGTGTTCTAAGTAGGGATGTTCAAACCGATAAAAAAATTTTTAACTAAACCGACATATAAATATATAATATTTATATATACTTTTTATATATACTTTTAAAGCTTTATGTATAATTTTCTTTAAAAAAATATCTAATATTATTCGTGATTCTTCCATGGGTGTAACATTTAATAGAACTATAAAGTGCATATATTTTTATTTACTTTAATTAATGCTTGATTGTAACGTGTATTATCACTTTCTTATCAAGTATTATTAAAATGTCTCAATCTCTTAATTCTTCTATATTCATATATCAAGATATATTAAACAACTCTTATATCTTTCTCCAATTTAAAATGGTATTTTATCAGTAATTTTTAAAATTAAACATAACATGTTATTATTTAGGTTTAATATTAATTTTTATGTTTAACTATTAAAATTCGATTAAGCTTGAAAGCATGCATCAACGAAAATTTAATGTTAAACTAAGAAAATAACTATCATGTGTTATCAAAAGAAAATTTTCATAAGAATATTTTAATAGATTTGTCAATTTGTTCAATTCTTATTAAACATATATTAACTTATCGAAACTTAATTCATAGCTCTAACAAAGTAAGATTGAAATAATACTCATATGACAAAAAAGTAAAAAAATCCGATACAATCGACAAAACCAAACCCATATAGTCTGTTTGGTTTGATTTTGATAAATATCGAACTAAATCGACTCGTGTACACCCCTACTGACATGTTATGCTGCTTGAGAATCTTAGACGTAACCCTTCTTTTTATTTTTACGTATATGTTACTGGCAATAGTTATATACACTTACATCCATTGCTTGCAATATTATTAGTGAAAGTAACAAAGTTAGCCTGCAACACAAAAATAAAATAGGACATTTCTATACATACCAATGGTGTAAAAAAAATCACATCAGTGATTAACCGGCTTATCCGAACAGAATTACGCGACACATTAAATATATACAATTATATCTATCATTCGTAGTTATACTTTTAGCAAATTTATCATTCGTAACTATATTTGAATTTTATAGCAAATCCATGAAACAAGAGAATTAATTGTTTTGAACTGAAACAAGAGAGCAACGAGCTCTCGTAACTTAGTTGGTTAGAGCGCCCGCCTAGTTAGCAAAGGTCTTGAATTCAACTCTTAACCAGCGCATTTTGTTTTTCTGTATTTCTGTATTTCGCAATACAAGTTGTATCGTTTGTATACACCCATGTATATTGTCGATAAAGGTTTGTATCCTTTGTATACACCCTTGTATTTCGCCTTGGTTACAGTTGATACATGTTGTATTCGTTGCGCGAACGAATACAGTTAGTACAGGTTGTATTCGTTGCGCGTTTGAATACAAGTGATACAAGCTGTTAAAATGATAATAATTAAAAAGTAACTACGAATGATAATTAGGCAAACTATAGTTACTAGGCTCTAAACTATAGTATTTTATGAAAATTCCTCTTAATCTAAGTGGTACAAAAGGTCAAAGATAAATTTTCGTAAATCAATATCAGACAGAAAATTCTCTCTTTAAAGTTTCTTTATATCCAACCAAGAAAAAAGTGTGTCAATATATTTTCTTACCACTCGAAAAATTATATGCCGAAAGGTGATTAATTTCTAAAAATCACTTTATAGTCCTGATAAAGCCCTTGGCGGCATAACCCTTTGAAAGAGTCCTGATAACGTGACATGATCAATTTACATACCAATTACGAAACTTGTCAATGTGGAAACTTTTACCAAATCTTGATAATTATTCAACTTAATAAATCATATGAAATTGACACCTAAATTGAAATAATTTACCTGACCTTTCTATCTTGCCTTCTATATATATAAATATTGCAAACCACCTAATACCGCACATGCAAGTTGAGTCAGTAAGCATATCTTCTTTGTATATAAAGTTTTTACTTAATGGGCAAACCACTCCAATTAATATTATACATTTATACTCCACTCTCAAGTCAAACCAAGTATCCTCAATAATACTAGTACTAAATTTTTTACTTTAAAGCGCTGGATTTTTTCACCTACATTTCTCAAGTTTGAATTTTCCTAACTTAACCATAATGGACCACTAACTACTACACCAAAAATATGTGGTAATAGACAAAGAACAACGGATATAATGTTCTTGAAATAGTAAGTTCAAAGCGAATGTAAATATATAATCCGAACCAAAATAATGATTGGTTGACAAATAAAGATGAGTATTAACTTTTAGTATTTATATATAGTCCGAACCAAAAGCAGCATAGCAACGTAAAAGTTAGCAAGGATGTGATGCAACAGCAATACTTCTGAAGAGGTATAATTTTTACATTATATATTTCTGAAGAGGTTACTGTGTTAGAAAGACTATTTGATCAATTTAATGTTAGAAAGTTTATTCTCTTACAAAATGCCGGCTTGTGTCAAAGTAAGAGTTGGATTTCCCCCTTTTTTTTTACTCGTAAATTATAGGGGAAGTTGCACATTTAGCCGCTCAGCTAAAAATATTTACAGTCGCTAGCTAATATCAAAAATAACAACATACCCAATTTAATCCCACGAGTGAGATCTAGCGAGAGTAGTGTTTACACAGACCTTACCTTACTGTTTCCGATATACTCTCGGCTCAAAAAAGTATAATCACAACAATTATGACAATGAAAGTTGCTAGCTAATATACATATAATATACACCGAGTATACATAGGGTGAGCGGCTATTTTAGTTAATCTCTCATAGTAGAAAATTTCAACTTTGATTTTTCTCTTTCTCCATCCCCAAATTTCAACCACCAAAGGCAAGCACCGTCTGGACGTCGGCTAATGTAAGGTCGGCACACAAATTCTTTGAATAAAAATTCTTAAGGATAGTATAGTTTAAGCACCTGCAGCTGTATATGAAGAGTTGGCGCCAGCAATTCTTGACGGTTGAAACATTTAATATAACCCCATAACTTTATTTGTTTCCAAATGGACAACGATAGAATCTTGAAGATACATTCTTTAAAAAATAAAAGATTGGTTTTAATATTAAAGGATCAAGCCGTGGAAGTAGTCGTTAATGCTTGCAGTGGGCTATTTACATCTCATCCCTTGAGGATCTCATCCTTGAGGTGCGGCCCTTCCCGGACCCTGCGTGAACGTGAGATGGCTTGTGTACCGAGCTGCCCTATTTAATTACCTGCTGCCGGTATTGAATAACTCCAGTGCCAAGACTTAGGCAAATTGAAAAGATCACCTAGCATTTTGTCTTAAACTGGAATTTAAGACTGGTCTCACGATTTTCACCCACTTCAATGGGGAATAAGCACACCTTTTGGTGCTACCGTTCTAGTCAATAAAAACATGCAAGCACAAGCCCAGATTCAGCTTAACTAATTCTGAAACTCTCACGCTTCATAATATTGGAAAGTACATGAACAAACTACGCCCCAAACCTTCATTGTTTATATATTAAGGGAAAGCCTTTGCCATGTAAATTTACAAAGCTAGAAACAACCTCAACTAATTCTATACATTTATCAAATAACAAGACATTTAATTTATAGCGTGGACTCTGATATGTCGAATGAGATCCAAGTTTTCCTGGCAAAATAGAAAAATGGTCATCACTTACTGACCTGAAAAAATGTTTAGAAGCTTAAAGTTGCATTCCAGCAGTAGTCGTCGCCCTTTTAACGAATAAAGAATCTCATGGAATATGATCCCCAGAGTAGCTCGAATCAGCAGAAACTGAGAAAAACCAGGCGGAGACGTCTTGTGATTTGCTTCTGAAGAGAAGCATTTTGCCATTGGCCGGTTTCTAAACTCCAACCGTTCAAAGCCAAAATCACTCATCCAAGTAATCATCATTAAACATCATTCTAGCACTAGCACATTCCTCTATTGCTTTTGCATTCACTTCCCTTCCGTACCTCCATATGTAGTTCAGACCGACGAGCAGCTCTGTAATTGCTGATTCTGTCTTCTCTTGATTTGCATAATAAAGGGTTTGTACGAGCAGGACATTCGTTCTTGAAACAAAGTTCTGATGCTCAAAGCTCCGCTCGGATTGCCATCTTATCATGTTATGAGCAAGCGGAGCGAGCCATTCTAGAATCCCCATCATTGCTTCATTCCATTCTCCAGCAAGAACCGTGTCATAAACGGACGACGTCAAGCTCTTGGCGAATGGCTTTAGTTTTGCCCTGAGGGCTCCTCTTAAACTAACCGGTAGCATGTTGTACAGGTCTTCTCTTGCATCATGTCCAATCAAGTGAGGAGATGCCACTAGTTTCTCAATCACGATAATGACATTTGCATAATGCAGTGCTAAGGCAGCAGCTCCAAGAGTTTCCGGAGGAGCGTTTAACAACCTTTTTTTCGCATTATAACTTGTCAGATAAGAGCAAGTTGAATAGCCATCAACATGTCCATTTACATTAGCTCCTTTCGTTGCACTGAGAAAACCAGAATGAAATCCTTGTGGATCTAGATAGCAATTACCTACAGGAGAACCGTTCCCGATCATCATGCAGCCTTTTAGCGGACCTGTAGAGGTCAGTCGAGAATGCTTTTGATTTGGACCTTTTCCATGTAAACTTCCTGAACGATCACGAGATTTCCACCACCTCATGCCGGATTTATTGAATAGAGGGAGCGGCCCAGATTTTGTTGTTGACCTTCCCAGAGGACCCGAATAGAAGCCAACAGAAGAATGTCTTCCAGGGACCGGGCTTCCCGTTGAAGTTGAACTTTTCAGGGGACCTGAATAAGAATTGTTAATGTTTCTTGTGCCCGAGATTGGCCCAGATTTGGAAAGGATACTTTCTACTGGTTCTGAGGAAAATCTAGTCAAGCCTGTTTCAGACGGGTGAACAGTTGATTGGGCATAAGCAACTGAGTGGCTACGATGGATTTGATCAGAATCTAGTTCTCTTGATGTTTTAGTCCTCTCATCCGCAGGATCAACTCCAAACACATGCCCGATCCTACTAAATATAGTAAACAAGGATCTCGCCAGAAGACGGACTGTATAATCATAAGTCCTATTCCAAATAGAAACATCCTTAAGATGCTTCACCTCCTGCTGCTTCCACGCAAGCTTCTTCTCGTATTCAACGAGAGTAATGCTATCTGCATCATCATTTCCCTTCAATCTCTTCAATGTCTGTTCAAGATCAGAAAGATTCTCCATTTCTTGATATAAATTTGCATTAATCACAATAAATCGTTCCATCTTCTTAACTTTCCTATCCATCTTCTTCCACGAAAGTTGCCACCCGTACGGATCAGCACCAACTTTTAGCAGATCATTAAAGGCTTGCTCAAAACTCTTCAAGAAAGGGTCGTTGCATTTTTTGGCAAGCCTAGAAACAGCAATTGCCACATGTCCTAAGTTTTCAACCAACTCTGTACACATCAACCTTGCAATAGAGGAATCATCGTCCGAAACTAGCTTTTTGATACCAACCGAGTTCATTATCTCATCCCTCAATCTAGCAACCTGCTTATCACTCAGAGATTGCCAAACATGAACCAGTTTAGACATTAAGCTTGCAACTTCAAATGCTAGAACGCCGACTAGCACCTTTTGATTACCACCACCCTCATACTTTTTACAATTTTTCCAGAAATTGCGAAACCAAGATTCAGCAACCATATCTGGTATCAAAAGAGAATCTTCAAGAATGATCTGAAAATCAAATTCCCCAGCAATTTAATTCTGGATAATAAACAATACAACAAAGAAAGAAGTTAGAACAGCATGTGAATTAAAATGTCGACACAATGAAAAATCTAACTACTTTAAACACTATGCCGGATCCATAACTAATAGTTTCTGAAATTTTTGAAGAAAATGGTACATATTCACTGTTTGTTCTTACCTTTTACAGACTAGCAATCAAAAGGAAGTATAACAACAAATACCTAGACTTTTAGGTGCAGCTAAGCATAAATCTTTTACTTTCTACTCCAAGATTTCATTTTCCATCTTAAAGTCTTTATCTTTTAACTTGGTATGCAAAGAAAAGGCAAATTTTTTTTTTCCTTTCTCCTCTTCTTTCCATAATCTATGCAACTTTAATATCACTATCCGTTAAACCAAAAATTATTCCATAAGTATATTCAAACGAAACCCAAATCAAGCCCCCTTTTAAAAAAAAAACATGAAGAGAAACATTTATAACATCCCAAAAGACAAAAATTAAATAAAATCCAATTACAACAAGAAAAATATAAAGAGAAAAATACTACAAGAAGACACGAACCCAAAAAAGGAAATTACTTTACAAAAAAAAAAACATAGAGCTATAAACTCAAAAATCTTCAAAATCAGAAATAAACTAAAAAAGATTCCATTTTTGACACAGAAATCTCAACCCAAAAAGGGAAAAGAAAAAAAAAAGGAAACTACTTTACAAAAACAAACAAGTTTAAACTAGTCAAAAACATTCAAAATTAGAAATGAAACTACAAAAAGACTCCAAATTAACCCAAAAAATGCAACCCAACAAAAAAAACAAAAAGCCAAAAAAACTATTTCACAAAAACAAACAAGTATTAAACTCAAAAAACCTCAAAATGAGAAAGAAAACTACAAAAAGATTCAATTTTTAACACAAAAAATGCAACCCACAAAAAGAAATCAAGAAAGCTGAAAACTCACCGATTATCTGAGAAGAAAATTATAGGATTACTGAAACTCTGAAAGTAAGCACAAATCATGAGGGGGTTCTTCTTTAGTGTTTTGTTTTTTTTTTTTTTTGGGGGGGGGGTGGGAAGGGGGGTGTTGAAAAAAAGGGAAGAAAAGGAAGAGAAGAGGAAGCTGCAGTGGAGACTATGAGTCCACATGCAAGAAAGTGGAAAATTTTGTAAGAAAAAGTGGAGAAAAAAACGAGTGAAATTTATGGTCACATTTATTATTTTTTGCATTTGTAGCCCCCAACTTATCCTTATTTATTGTTCTCCTTTCCACCAGCCCCATTTAATTTGTGTAGAATTTATGTTACTAACTACACTCAAACCTTTCTATAACAGTCTCGTTTGTTCTATATATCTTTAAATGTTATAGCGAATTACTGTTATAAAAAATATATATTATAACAGAATATGAAATTAGTTATAGAGAGATCTTAATGTACTGAAATTAGTTATAGAGAGATCTTAGTGTACTGCTAAAAACACTTTTCCTTTGTTTTCAAATCTTTAATGCCATTTTTTGAAAAGTGGAAAATCATTTACTTTGTTGTTTTCCTTTTTTATACTACATTTGTCAAATGAGTCAAGGAGAAGAAAACTTATTTTGTCAAGTGAAACAACTGGTCCAATATCATCAAGTTTGTATTTTAATGTTTTGACAATAATCTTGAAACGAGCTCTCATTACTCAAAATAGCAGAAAAAACAGCATATACACTTCTTAGTAACCATGCATTGTATTAAAGGAAGGATATCTTTGCTTGATGGGAAGGAGAGCCTAAAGTAACTGTACACTTTTTTGTGTGACTTATAGGTTACGGGTTAGAAATGTGGAGGCAGTCATCAATAATTATATTAAGGTAGACTATCTAGATCACACCTGACACCCCTCTGAGTATGACTCATCTCCGAACCCTATGTGAACGCGAGATACTTTATGTAGACTATTTTTTTTTTTTTAATCTTTGTTTTATGGAAGACATTTTAAGTTTTGAATTCAAAATTGACTCTATAACAAAATGACTCTACAACGTCAAATCATGTAAGGCATTTTAATAGTTTTGAATTCGAAATTGACTCTATAACAAATTATAGTTGACGGATGCCTTATTAAGTCATCAAATAGGGCAGACGTAGATTTAAGATATAAAGTTCATAAATTTTTACAGTGTACTTAAGTTAATATATAGCGAGTTTGCTGACAAATATTTATAAATATTTAATAAATTTCTTTATATATGGTGATAGTTGAGTATTTATTTCAAAGTTGAGATTGATTTTACGAGTGATGTTGTGCCATTTCTATTGATTTTATGGTGAGGCTGAGAGTAAAAGCACGAAGGGTGATGCCGTGCATTTTTTCTTTACTGTATTCACTATTCCTGTTGATCCATAGTATATTGACCGTTCCAATTATCATTCTGTTGTAGTTCTTTATCTCGTATTTTCCCTCAGCATGTTTCCCCCTCCCGATATTACCTGTCTAGCTTTCATTGCTATTATTTGTATATACACTGTTAAATTGTACAGGTTGATTTATGGGTGTCTTGTCTTATCCTCGTCACTACTTCGTCGAGGTTAGGGTCGACACTTACTAGTACATGGGGTCGGTTGTACTGATACTACACTCTGTACTTTCTGTGTAGATTTTGGTACCGGATCGGGTTGATCGAGATTTTAGCTGTTGGACCCGCTATCCGGAGACTCAAGGTAGATCTGTCGGCGTTCACAGACCTTGAACTCCCCGTCTATCTTTTCTGTTTTATTGTTTCTTTCATTCAAATAGTTGTATTTCTCTTAGACTATTATTTGTAGTAAATTCTAGAATTCTCGTGAATTGTGACTCCAGATCCGGGTAGTAGTAGTTAATACAATCTTGATGTTATTCCGCATTCACTATATTTCATCTTAGCTAAATTTGTCATTAATTACTGAATGGAATAAGGATTGGTTTAATGATTCTCTAATATTGGCTTGCCTAGAAAGTGAAATGTCAGGCGCCATGACTATCCCGATGGTGGAAATTCCGGGTCGTGACATAGTACGACCAAAAAGTCCATGGTAATGTGCTCCCACTTCCACTCCGGTATAACCAACCTCTGAATCAAACCACCCGGTTTCTGGTGTTCATACTTCACCAGCTGGTAATTCAAACACCGTGAAGCATGCCCAAATGTCCTTTTTCATTCTCCACAAACTATGATCCTCTTGGAGAATCAACCCCCTCAAACCATCTATATTTGGTTCACAAATCCGACCTTGAAGCTGCATAACACCATCATCTCGAATCACAACCTTCTTCGTACAACCTCACTGCACCATACCCTTAAACACCAACAAATGAGGATCATCAAATTGATGAGCCTTGATGCACTCCTATAAGGATGACTGCCCCACAACACAAGAAAAAACTCTACTAGGCTTAGAAATATTCAATTTCACAAAATTGTTAGCCAAAACCTGAACATCCATAGCCAATGGCCTCTTCTCAGTTGGAATAAATGCCAAACTACCCATACTCTCCGCCTTTCTACTCAAGGTATCAGCTACCACATTTTCCTTCCTCTGATAATACAGGATAGTGATAACATAGTTTTTCAACAACTCCAACCACCTCCGCTGCTTCAAATATAAATCTTTTTGCTTAGACAAGTGTTGGAGACTGTGATGACCAGTGTAGACCTCACATGACACGCCATATAAATAGTGCCTCCAAATCTTGGGTACTACATTTTTTTTGTTGGTCCAAAATTCACATGAACATGTATGTTATATGCTAAATTCGCATCTGGTAATGAGTATCAAAAAATCACTTCTACTGCTCAATACGTATCTTGAATATTAAACCTTAAGTAAAAAAATAAAAATAAAAATTGAGGTTTGTACTATGATTAAATTTTGTCATGTTTATATTTCTTTTTTTTTTTTTTGGAGTACTAATAGGATTTATATTACTTACTAAATAGAGTTTAACATATTACATGCCATATTGTTTGTAGAAGTAGCACTGGGTGTAGATATCCCCAAGGAGTACTTTTACTTGTAATATTTTGATTGCCTAAGGTTCTAAGCATATGATTGTCATGTTTATATGTCATTAAGCTGGGAAACTGTTTCATAGTTTTTCCCATTCTTAATCATGTTATTCTAGATTAATTTATAGTTATTTCCTATTGATTCTAATCCTTAAAATTTTGTATTATCAATATAATTTAACTTGTGATAAGTAAATTATTACCTTTGTTAGGTTACTAATTAATAATTATAATTACTTTTTAAATAATTTATATATTTAAATATGTTTTACACTACTATAAAGAACTTGAAATGCAAAAAATAAAGAATGATTTGAATTGAGAGACTAAAAAAGGAAAAACAAAGAAGTAGAAGGGGCAAGAAATGCAATAGATAGGTGTAGACAGATTTGTCTCAATCATTATAGACGACCACGCGGAGAAAACAGTGTATTACTGTTTTGACCTTCGGGTCAAATCATGTGGACCCATTTACGACAAAACATGACCCACCCACTCAATCTGGTTTGACCCGATTCCTCCTTTTTAGCTGCTCACTTTACCTGTCTTCTTTTTTCCCTTTCTTTTCAATTATCTTTATTTGTTTTTTTAACTTTTATGTAGAAAGGAATCTTCTCAACTTATAGGGACTAACAATATATAAATTTCTGAGCTCGAGAAAATTTATCTATTTACTCCATTTAATAATTAAATGAGCGTCATATACTCCAACTGACTGTTTGTTTGGCTAAGTGTTGCTTTTGTATATATCACTTTAAAAAAAATTATGTATGTCTTGGGAATACACACAAGTTTTACTACTTTGATTCTAAGATAACCAATGCCCGTTTAGCAATTTTCTGACTGTTGTTATGGAATTAATAGTTCTCCGATTTTAACCGGAAATTTTGGGTTAGAACTTTGAAAAAAAATTAATAAAAAATATTTTTCTTTTTAACGGTCTTTTCGTAACACAAATGAAAATTATTCGGAACCCAATCATACGAGTACCGGACATCGGACAAGAAATCAGGAATAAAAATAGTTCTTCACTCTATATGTAACATATTAGAAGAAAAATAAGTAAATGAAGGAAACAGATGAAAACAAATTACATACTGTGTTGTTTACTAAAAGTATTAGAAATAAATAAATGAGCTACAGAAACGATATTGTTTTTCAAGGGGTATAGGACATTACTTTGAACCCCATGAGAATTTAAAGAAAAGAAAAAAAGGCTGGCAAAAGAATGTTTTATATTTCCAACTGATGGACTATTCTTCCAACCATGTATTAGCGGTCCACGCACGAAGAATTATATTCAACTATATTGTATTATTTGTTACTAATGTGATTATGAATTGAATTTAAAATTTTAATTTGACTACTTATTATATTAAAAGTAAAAAAAATATTAAAATACTGCCGAGACATTAAATCAATAAAAAGAATATTGGATTTGAATTTATATTGTTAAATAAAATGAAATCTTCAAACGTGTTTGTATAGATTAAGAGAGATATAGTAGGATTTAAAGTATAAGTCGAATTACCAAGTAATCCATTCACCGTGTTATCAAGGAAACGATTTTCTATGCCCACTTAAATAGGAAAAAAAAATGACTCTACAAAGATAAATATTTAATGTGTTATTTTTATTAATCTCCAATGAAAAAGTCATATAATTAAAATGACACCTTGTAATGGACTATAAAACCAAATATTTTGTATAAGATGCAATTGTTCATCAGTCGTTTTCTTGTTAATTGTTATATACTTCATTGTTAAATATAACAAGAGTAGAAGGAACTAAGATTATGATTATATCACTTAAATTAACCGAATAAGTGACTAGCTTAGGAGGAATATTATATAGTTGTGATATTATCATATCTCATCAAGATTTCTTGATAGTTTCCACAAAATCGGTAAGTTTCGGGGGATTGAATCCCACTATTTTAGATCTTTTTATTATGTTTGTTTACAATTTAAATTGGATATCAATTAAACTTACAATGCGGTTCTAAGGACATGTGATTTCACTTAATACCAATAGATAAATATGAATATTGATGACAGAAATGAACTATAAAGTAAAGTGAACCAGTGTTGAAACGAAATTCAACCTTCGAGTTAGGATGCCCTCGAATTGATTGATACCAAAACAGTTAAGAGTAAAGCAAGCTGATGGACAAGGGAGTATAAGCCAAAGAGAGAGAGTTATATTGGCTTTTTTATGCGAGAACAATACGTCTTACAAATGGTTAATACTCCCCTTTATATAGTAGAGGAGTTCTACTTATGGTATAACTCTAATTACAGAAGGAAATCCTATGATTAGCTAATTAACCGTTTCTGATTTGATCCGTTCCGAGATTTATGCCATGATCCTCGGCTAGTCACCAAGGTTTACGCCTTGATCCTCGACCAGTCACGAATATTTTACTTTTTTGTTATTGTGCTTTCTTCGATCTTGCTCGATGTCATGACATCTATCTCGACATGTCATGATGTCATCCTCGTGACGTAAGCGACAGAAGTGACCGAAACGTCCCGTCTGTACAGTTACCAAGGCATTAAATGCGCGTCAGTCGATGGTCGGCCACCGCCAATTTTGAACTGTCGTTGTGAAATCTATAAATAGCTCCTCTCTTCACCATTTCAAACTTTTACTTTTAAATTTCCAATCTCCAAAACTTTTTACATCTTCTAAGAATCTACGATTCTTACTGCTAACCTCTTTCTAGAACACCAAATCTTATCATCTCCATCTATTTTTAACTTCAAATCCAAATGGCAAAAACGTCAAAAACTGTTCCTCAAAAGGAAAACGCTTCTTCATCGCGGCCGGCTGGCAACAAAACACTGGTGGAGCCGCGCCCTGATGAGTGTGTTACCGGGGGGTGCGTCCTCACTTCCGACTTTAAAACTGATAAAGCCTCATCGATTCCTGGTCGATGCGAGCTAGTGTCGACGTATATATGCTTGATAACTGAGGGATACCTTAAGCAAGTAAAGAAAGACTGCAACTGGGAGGGAAAAGAGGTGGTGATCCCGACCCCCGAATAGGACATTACCACCCATGTGGAAGAGTTTCTAAGTGTTTACACTTACCCTTTCACGTTGGGGCCCCTCGACCCCATTGTCATTGATTTTTGTTGTCAATACCAAATAACCCTAGGCCAAGTCCATCCTTCCTTTTGGCGAATTGTTATTATGCTCGGATTCTTTGTGAGCAAAGTCGAGGGGCTCCCTTTCACCCTCGACCACCTCATCAGGTTGCACAGCCCCCGCCTCTATCGAGGCGGGTTAATAAAACTCCAACGTCGGGCTACCAAAGTGCTGTTCTCGAGCATAGATGAGGACAAGGACCGAGGCTGGATGGATCGGTTCGTTCGAGTGAGGACTTCCGACCTAATTCCGGCCAAGAAGATGCCATTTTCCGAGAAATGGAATATGAAGCGTAAGTACAATCCCATTGTTAGCTCCTACTTATTGTTTTGTTCCTTTGCTTCTTCTCATCGATATCCTTTTCCATGATGTAGCGGTCGCTTGGATGCCCGATGTAATTCCTAACCTCAAAAGCTGGGTTCGGGACCTGGCCTCGACCTCTACATATGCCCAGCGCTCATGGTGCGATTTATCAAGGGGCCGATGGGAGGCCAAAACTCATGGTAAGCCCCTTTTCTACGTCTTTTGATGATTTTGTTAAAGCATTTCTTACTTAATTTTTTTTCATAAAGGCCTTAGAAAAGATGCTGTCATGAGGCCCTTATATGGTGAGGAGGAGACTTCGATCCCGGCATCGAAATCGGCGAAAGACAAAAAGAGAAAATGATCTCAACCTCCGAGGATCCAGAACCTAAGAAGAAGAAGGCTCGTAAGCCGAGGAAGAACATCAACCTCCTGACCGAAGACTATGTTCGGCATCTAAGGGATGAAGATGAAGAAGAGGAAGAAGATGACTCCGGGCTGGTGGCCCGAGTGGGACTGAGCACCGAGGCCCCAAAAGCCATTGAATCGGTGAAGACTGCAGAGACTCCGTCTCGAGATGAGGGTGTCTCGGGAAGAGACTTGGGCGAAGTCCCCGAGTCATCGAGGATTGAAGATGCCTCCCACCATAATGAGCCAACGGTGGGTACGACTGTAGGGGCTAGTCTCGAGGCCCCTCGATATGAAGAGAACACCCCAAGTGATCCACTTGGAGCAATAGATATTGGAGGCTCCCCGCTGCTCCCCTCGTTTTCCGAGGAAATGATTCAAGAGGCTTGGGTCTTGAAAACCCTCTCCATCGAAGGGATCCCTTCCGTGATTACTTTACTACGGTCGAAGATGCTACTGGCCTGAGCGACTTGGAGGTCTCGAGGAAGGACTCGGGCGAGGCATCGAGCCTTTTCAACGAAGCACAGAAAGCTCTGAATCGGGTAAGCCTTAACTCCCCTTGTTGGTATTACCCTTGTGTTCATTTTTCTCTTCCTGTCTAACTTCTTTTCTTCTTTCTGCTTTGGCCTCAGCGCTTCATAAGGAAGCATTTTCTCGATCTCGAGCTGAGCTGAGTCGGTATGAGGTCGACCTCCGAGGGCTCATGTAGGAGAGAAATGCCCTTAGACTTCTCTGTGGGCAAAAAGAATGGGAGACCAAGGACCTCTGAGACGAGTTGGCCAAGGCTCACCAAGATCAGACCGACCTGATCGAGCAGGTAATTAAAATCTTAAAAGCTCATGGGCTCGATTCGGGAACGGAGGCTAACATTTCAATCTCACAGCTGCAGCAAAAGGTTGAGAGGATCGAGCAGCTCCGCGAGGAGGTCAATATGACGAAGGCGAGGACCTTGGGGTGGAAAGAAGGCATGGACCGCTTTGCTGCAAAAAAAGAGATTGTTTTATCCCAATTGTCATCGGCCGAAAGTCAGGCATGAAAGAGAAGAGCTCGGCTCAGGAAAAAATATAGGGGAGCTCGAAGCTCGGTTGGCTTCCGACCTTGCAAAGGCCAAATCTGAAGCCGAAAAAGCTAAAGCCGAGGCAGATGCGATCGTGGCCGTCTACCGAGACGATGCTGAAGCCGCTCAAGTCCAAGCGAGAGACGCAGTCGAGACCGCCCAAACTCGAGCATATTGGATTGCTGAACTCGTCAAATGCCAATCTTGGAGGGAAACCCTCAAGGAGATCCACGCTCGAGGTTTCAATCTTACCAACGAGATAATAAAGGCTAGAGAGCATGAAGCCGATGCTGGAGCGCTGGCCTCCAATGATGATGATGATGACACCATGAGCAAGAGCGGATCCGAAAGCGGGGGGGAGGGCTCGATGGAGAAGAATCTGACCCCGGAGAAAATTAGGAACCTTAGGATTTTTAACTTTTGATTTTTTGTGTAGGATCCTGATCGGACCTTGTAAATATTCTCATATATATAAAGATCTCTTTTCGACTTGTCTTTATTTTATTTTTTGCCTTGTGAAAATTTTGTTTCATTCATGCCTTATGAAAATTTTGTTCATAAGTTCGAGACTTAGGCAATTTGATCGAAGCCGGACTAATGTAGTTTTTACAATCGAGTGAGTACTTGCTTGAACTAGGAGTAGGGTGACCCTTAGGTTTTAATTGAGTGAGGATGATTTTTCGAACTCAAAAATAAAATGGTCCTTTAGGCTCTTGAATTAGGCCGATACGGCCATAGTAAAAAGAATGGCTTTCTCCCTATTTTCGGCTTGAAAGGTTTATTGTTTACTCATATAAAATTCGTTGTGCCTTAGCATGAAATAAAGAATTTGTTCGAGAGTTCGAACGAATTTGTACCCATTAGGGTTTTCGAGGGTCGATATTATCGAGACCCTTAGTAATTCAACCGACGCTAGCCATTTTAACTGGTTTATGAAAATATTCGAAGGCCTGTTTTATAACGGAAATCGGAAGTCTCCGAACCGTGTTATTTTGGCCATAGCCTTTAGCTTGGGACTCGTCTTTTGGGCTTGTTCCCCTGTTATACTTCGAACTTGTTTGAAGTATCAGTCCCCGAGCGGGGTAGCCGTGGCCTATAAAATCGAGGGTTACTTTTTTAAGGTCTTACGATCTCGAGGTTTTAGTAATTCGATTATGTCGATTTTTCTGATGGTGGTCCCCGAGTGCGGGGTCAATTGTTCGAACTTTAGTTGTGACCGGCCCTTAAGCCAGTTTTCACAATAGATCACAAGCACGATATTGTAAAGTAAAAATTTCTTTAAGGCATGAAATATCCGACAAGGAAAAATATTTTTTTCAATAGATTAACATGTGTACATGTTTACCATTAGGGCTCGAGTAATCTACATGGGTATGGTTCGTTCAACCATTTGACCCTTATAAAATTTGCCTATCGAGACCCTGTCGGCATAAAGTATTTTCCTATCCGAGGGTGATACCCCTCAGTATTCGAGGTTGATTGTAAAGGAGCCTCAAATACTATTGAATTTCTTTAAATTAGCACAAACAATGGTTGTCTCGTTAAAAACCTCGCCGTAAAAACCCATTTGGGACAAAAACGTTCTAAGAAAAAAAGAGTGCAACGCGTGCTTTCAGACCTAAGGACTTTGTGTTTGAAGAACCCTTCGATGTCTTTGATTAAACACCTACAAATGGTTAGTATAAAATATAAATGAAAATGGAGAAGGTCGTACCTTAGCAGTAATATCGTTTGAGGAGTGATATAATCCAATTGTTTGGTAACTTTTCGTTGTTCATCGTGCCAAGTTTGTAGGATCTCTTTCCGATGATATCAAGGACCTGATACGGTCCCTCCCAGTATGGGCCAAGTTTTCCTTCATTTGAGTCTCGAGTATTGAGGGTGACCTTCCTTAGAACCAAGTCCCCGATTTTAAAGTGTCGAAGATTGGCTCTTTGATTGTAGTACCTTTCGATCCGTTGTTTCTGTGCCGCCATCCGAACGAAGGCAGCTTCCCATTTTTCATCTAGAAATTCGAGGCTTGTATTCATAGCCTCATGATTTGACTCTTCTGTTGCATATCGAAACCTGACGCTAGGTTCCCCGACTTCAACCGGGATCAGAGCTTTGGTGCCATATACTAAAGAGAACGGTGTTGCCCCCGTACTAGATTTTGACGTTGTTCGATACGCCCAAAAGACTTGGGGCAATATTTCTCTCCATTTTCCCTTAGCATCGTTCAATCTTTTCTTTAGATTTTGAATGATAGTCTTGTTTGTCGATTCGGCCTGTCCGTTCCCATTAGGATGATATGGCGTCGGCGAGATCCTTTTTATTTTGTGATCTTCGAGAAACTTTGTCACTTTGTTGCTGACGAATTGCTTTCCAGTATCGCATACGATCTCGGCAGGCATCCCGAATCGGCATATAATATGGTCCCAGATGAAATCTATGACTTTTTTCTCTCTAATTTTCTCGAGAGCATGTGCTTCAACCCACTTAGAGAAATAGTCACTCATAAACAAAATAAATTTAGCTTTACCTGGGGCCGATAGTAGAGGGACGACGATATCCATTCCCATTTCATGAATGTCCATGGGGATAAGACTGAGTGGATTGCTCTCCAGGTTAGTGAATCATCGGCGCATACCTTTGACATTTGCCGCACTTTCGAACAAACTCTTTTGTATCCTTTTTTATATCGGCCCAATAGTATCATGCTCTGATGACTTTGTGAACCAATGATTCGGCACCGGAATGATTTCCACATGTGCCCTCGTGGATTTCTCGTAGGACGTAGTCGGTATCTCCTGGTCCCAAACATATTTCCAATGGTCTATCGTACATCCTTCTATACAGTGTTCCGTCTTCGACAATGTGAATCATGCAGCCTTCGTACGTAGAGTCCTCCATTCCCTAGGATCCGATGGAAGCTTCCCGTTCTTTAGGTATTCGATTTCCTCCAATTCGATGTCAGACTTGTGGAGTTGATTTCGGCGTGGCCTTCTTCGATTACTGACCTTGAAAGTTATACGACAGTCTCCGAGCTAATCTCGTTGTCTTCGAATGATGACCCCAAATCTGCGAGGGTATCGGCCTCACTGTTTTGTTCTTGAGGAACATGTTGTAGGGTCCATTCTTTAAACCGATGTAGAGTCACCTGTAGTTTGTCCAAGAATCTATGCATTCGATCTTCTCGAACCTCGAAGGTTCTATTGACTTGGTTTACGACAAGAAGGGAGTCACATTTGGCCTCGATGACTTCTGCTCCCAAACCTTTAGCTAGCTCGAGA